>NC_141876.1:305351080-305502080 GCF_056163025.1 Triticum urartu
GACCAAGTGACTAGAAGCCACAAGCACCTATGGAGGCGATGGACGCGAGTGGGAGTCGGTTGTGCCAAATCATCCAAGACGCTGGCCTGCGGCCCCGCACCGTGCAGCATTTCCAGATGGTGCTGGCGACCGCCGGCGTCGTAGCCCTCGCCAACGCCGGCTTCGCCTCTCGCATGGACGACATGATGGTCCACTCCATCCGCAAGTTCACCGCCGTCAAGAAGCGCGCGGACGACCTTGTCGTACTGCTCCAGCCCGCGCGCCTAGGCTCCTCATTGCCTTCCACCCTCATCGTCCTCCATGGTGATGAACTCTTTCAAGCCCTGGTGGCCCTGCAGATGCCGGATGTCACGATGAAGAATGTGCACCTCTAGGCCACGCTCGTCGTGTAGCGCCTTGCCATGCAAGAAACCATCAACCTGCACATCCATGTCTACGAGGAAATCGTCTACATAGGCCACTACAAAGCCAGCGAGGACAGAAAGACGTTGGCCCTTCTTCCAGCGGTGGAATCTTCGGATGCCATTGTTCAGAAGCACGTCGACCTGGCCACGAAAGCCGCTGCTACTTAGCCGTCGTTCGATGGGCCGGCGCCCTGAGTCGAGGAGGTGGACGTCATCGATGGATGCATCTCTTCTTCTTACCTCCTGTAACCAGCATTGCATCGCCTCGTGGCCTTAATGTTTTGTTAGTATAGTACTGCCTCCGTTCCCAAATATAAGTCTTTCTAGAGATTCCAGCAAGTGACTATATATGGAGCAAAATGAGTGAATCTACACTCTAAAATATGTCTACATACATCCATATGTTGTATTCCATTTGAAATATCTAAAAAGGCTTATATTTAAGAACGGAGGGAGTATATGGCATTTTTATTCTAGTCATAACGTTTTCACTATGAGGTGGGGCCGAAGTTGAGCAAACCGACCATTGGAAAATCCCCAACCCGCCCACCGGGCATCGGATGAGTTTAGAATTAGAAGAGAGAAATGAGGGAGAAGAGCTAGCTGTAGCACGGACGCTGTTGTCGGATGGGACCGTGTTGATAGAATAGGAGTACTGAGCAGTCGTACCTCTTTTTTTAGGGAAAAAGTAGTCATATGTCTAGTACCACTAGTTGGGTGCGTGAGACCTATACCTGTCATCACTTTAGGTCTCCTTTTCAAACCACAGCTACGCTTCATAGTAGATATCTTTTCACCCATTTATCCTCCTATATGTACTCCTAGGCTATTTCCACGTGCTCCCTTTCGCCGACATGTGGGACATAGAGCATCTGGGTCGTAGTGCATGCACGACTCGGAGCACATGTCGGGGTACTTTACATTTCAGACCTCACGAATTACATGCAAACGCCCCGCAGAAGAATAAATAAATGAATGAATGAATTACTACATGAAACCGGATTATTTTCATAGAAAATGGAGCATGTTCATTAAATTTTGGACATAACACGTTTATAAAAAATGACCAGACCTAAACTAGTCTAAGGGCCTCTTTGATTCGCAGGATACTAAAAACACAGGAAAGGGGAAATGATGATGGCGATGAACCGAGACGAGGAGAACTCTAACTCAGTTAGAGGTTAGAGTTAGATTCTAACCCTGAACTAACTCTAAACCAAAGAGGTGTATGGATGGCAGGGTTAGATTGACAATAAATGCTCTTTCTCAATCATTTGACTACTTTGGACCCTATTTCCTGCCGGATTTGGTGTGGCCGGCTCTTGTGTGGCCTCCTCCAGCTCACAATTGACATAAACGAACCATCTTTAAAAATCAAGCATGCAAAACATGATAAATTGTACTTTGTCCATACAAATGATATATCCCACTTAAACATACAAGTTGTCAATCAAGCCTCACAAAAAAATACACTCCATGAAACAAAGCATGAGCTAACTCATCACAGAAGTCATTCACGATAGGGAGGGAGCCCGGAGCCCCTCACGCACCCAGGGAGGAGCTCGTCATTGTTGCTCTGGAGGAAGGCTCTATAGAGCCCAAGCCCTAGGAACCCCTCCGACACTGCCTCTTGCGAGTTGAGGTCGACACCGGCATGGGTAGCAGGGCCGCTTGCCGGTGACTGCGAACCGAATCTTTGGGCCTCTTGAAATAATGCAAGCCTGAAATTGAAATACCTAGAAAGTGAACTGAATCTTTGGGCCTCTAGAAATAATGCAAGCCCGAAACTGAAATACCTAGAAAGGTGAACGGAATCTTTGGGCCTCTAGAAAGATTTATTACCTCCTCGAGCAACATCAAACAATTCCATGCGTGCACCACAAATCTATACAAAGTTTAACCAGGATCTACTTTTCCAAATTAGAATTAGCGCTAGAGCGAGCAAGATCAATGATATGGCTGTGAGACAGAGAAGGAACGAACAAACTCACCCCTCTCCCGACCTCCGTGGTAGATGCGCCGCCGCGCATGACAAAGGGAGAAAAACGACCGGTGAAGGGTGAGCGGAGCGAGCTTCGAAGGCCAGAGGGAGAGGGCGGCAGGAGGAGGGCGGTAGAGCCCAGAGGAAGAGGGCGGTCGGAGGAGAGAGGGCGAGCGGCGGAGCGGCGCTTGGGCGGGCGAACCGATGGGGAACAGAGAGGAGTCGTGCGAGGGGGGCGGAGGGAGCGATCTGGTGCGGGCAGGGGAGATTCTTTTAGTTCCCTTTTAGTGGGCCCGAGGAGAACTAACCCAATTAGAACCTCTCCACCGGGCTAGTTTTTTTAGCAAGGTTAGAGCAAACTAGCTCAAACTAACCCCTCCTATTTGGATAATTTGAGGCTATTTCAACCCAAACTAGCTCTAACTCAGGGATCCAAACAAAGAGGAGTAGTACTGTACATGCTATAGCCTCGACCATAGCACATTGTGTTTTATGGCCATATCACCACATTGTTTTCTACTGCTGGTTCACTGGGCTGCCGTGGTTCGCACACCTCTGATGTGAGTAGTAGTACTAGTATATACCGCATGATTCTTTGCTCCTTCTTACTACGTACTTCGCCAACATGTGGGAGAGCCAGCATCCAGGTCGACATGTCATGCACCAGATTAGAGTGCGGAAGGAAGGGGGCATCACCCCGGTCGTAGCGCCAGTAATTCCTGACTATAGTGAGTAGTCATATCACAAGTCTTTCCAGCAGTAACGCGCTGTCAAATCACACAGCCCGACCTTTCCAGCAGTAAGTAATTTGAATCCGCTACTCCCTCACCCTCCTCGCCTCTCTGTCAACCCGCCTACGCAAAAACTGATGTGCATACTACCCGGGAAAAGCCCCGCCCTCAACTTTTAACTACGCGAAAATAGTTCGAGCTTGTTCGTTCTATATAAATGCTAGTATTGTATGTTTATTCACCCGTGGGGATGTTCAATGAATGGAGGGATGGGGAGCACAAGTGAACAATACTACTAGTAGTAGCAAGTAGGAGTCGTACAGTTAGTCACCTTAAATAGAGAGTTTCTTTTCTTTAATGCCACATATACAAATTGAAACGCTTGTTGTGGAGAGAAAAATATAATCACTCCACTATATATGTACGCATGGGCCTGAGCGCTTGCTTTACTAGGGTTGCTCTCTTCATTCTCTCATCCTCTCCAGATCTAAACAAGACAGCGGTGGCAACATTTTCTCTCTGCTCATCGCTGGTCACAGATCCGGCCGGATCCCTTTGGCCAGTGTGTGTAGAGGACTAAAAGTGCATCGTTCACGTGGTCATCGCCGGCGATGGAGGAAACCCATAGCTGTGGGCAGGGCCCGATCCTCTGCCCGTCACTGGTGCGCGTCGGTCCTAAACAAACGGTTTAAAACCCCTTTCCGCGACGGCATTCGGAACCATCGCCAAGTGAGTGTGGGCGATAGGGGGGTCCTTACCACACGCCCCAAAAACTATCGGGGATAGGGCCCCTATAGTACTCCTATTCGTTTCTGCTCGCATTGCCATCACAGTCGATATTCTGTGGTGCTACGTTTACGATGTGTGGCCCATCACAAACGGTTCACTATTATAGAACGTGTATGATGCGCAACCCATCAAAAACGGTTCACTATTAAGAAGATTAGCTAATCATCGTACGAGTGATGAGGATATCAATACCATTGTTACACCCACATCCCCTGCTGTTATAAATATTGGACCAATTACTAGAGCTCGCGCACGCCAATTAAATTATCAGGTACTTTCGTTTCTTGGTAATGATTCTAATGTTCCTGAGAATATGATGCTGCCTAAATTGGATACATTTGTTTTGCTTACAAATGAAGGGCCTGGCATGGATAAGAGGGATGAACACTGGAGTAAGTCCAAGCATGGAGATGATGGCCTGCGCAAGGGGATCAAGAACGGAGTTACAAGTGATGATTTCAGGACTTTGAAGCCACCATAAGGAGTGCATGAAGCCTTGGACGAAATATACAAGATGCTACTTCATAAATTTCATCCAGAGGCTATTCTAGGTGATGCATCGCCTTATTATTGGGCTAGGCCCATGTATTTTCGAAATACTTAAGTATAGGCTATTTTTAGAGTCCGTATGTGTGGGGAAACAAGATTTAGGGTTGGTTTCGGACCCCTCCTCCAAGGGACACAAAATTTGCCCCTCTTCATCCATATATACAACCATTAGGGCGTCGTTTAGACTTTGGGTTTTTTTTAGATTAAAGTTCGCCATAGCTGCAACTTCACGTACTTCGTTTGTGTTCAACGACCAGACAAAGGCGTCACAGAACCCCACCTTGATCAATAAAGCTTTCATCTTATATTCGCAATATCCAGATTGCAATCTCAGTTTCTTGCTTGTTCTTCGTTTGCTCGCAGGAAACATACCCTCGTGGTCAGGTTGATCGTGCTCCGGAGTGGTCAATAACCCCTCGGAAGTTGGTTTAGCGATTGCTAAGGCGCGACGTCTCGCACGTTCGTAGTCGGATCGTCAAGGTCGACTCCCACAGAAAACGATAGCCACCATCTCATCGAAACATCGGGACACCCTCGCCTCTATCAAGTGGTATCATATTTCCAGGTTGGTCGGTGAGATTTACAGTTTTTTGTAGTTTAGATAGAGTATGTTCTTCATACCTACAGTCCACGAAAAAAGCCAAAAAAATTAGGGTTAGTTCATCATATCGGAACCAATCTGAGCCTTTGCATAGTCTTTTTAGAGTTTTGCTTTGTTGAATTTGAGGTTGCATCGTCGTGTCGAGTTGCTGGTCTTAGCGTCTAGTCCCTTAGAGTTTCGAGTTCTGTTCACAGGTTGTCACGCCGCCGCCGCACCATCGTCATCATCTTTGCCATATACCACCACCCCACCATATACATCGCCGCTGCCATATAAAACCACCAATCCGATTCCACATATACCATCGCCATATACAACCACCAATCCGATTCCACATATACCATCGCCATATACCACCACCAATCCAAGTCCAGATATACCATCGCCATATACAACCACCAGTCCGAGTTCCACCAGATTCATCGCCGCCAACTGTCCGAGTTCCACCAGATTCATCTCCGCCACCAGTCCTAGTCCGAGTCCAGTATTTGTTGCTTTGTTTTCGGTTTCCAGATCACGCGATACTTTGAGTCGTGACCAAGTCGGACCTCCCAACTTTCGTGCTACCCGTAGTAGAAAAATAGTTCCAAACTAAAAAAACTAAGTCTGGAAAATTCTGGCTAGGCAGTTTTGAGACTATTTGTAGACTTTTTCAAAAAAAATTGTTGCAGAGCAAAAAAAAGAGGAAAAAAGTACAAAAAAAGGAAAAAAAGAAAAAAAAAATCAGAGCATGCTCCTCCCTTGTTTACGTGCAGCGTCATGGTTTTGTTAGTGTTCTAGGCTCGCATCTCTAGCACGGTCTAGCCTAGGACCAGCACAGTATCGTCGTTGAGCGTTTATTCAACTTTGCATCTCTGAACTGATTATTGCTGACCCTTTTTGCTACCATATTATAAGCCTTCCAAGCTCCACATACATCTACGTCGTCCGTTTGACTCTCCCTGATAATCGCTCTATCCAAGCTTTGAGAGTTTTGACTACGACGGTTGCCGATCACCGCCTGCTGCTGGGTAAGAACTGGTAATAATTTGAGATTTGCTTGATGGATTTGTGACACCCGCCACCACCTCTTGTTAGTAGTCTGTAGGATCATATTCTTGTGTGTTTCTATTGCTGCTAACCATGGCAGGATCACAAGCCGACGAGACTGACTGGGAGAACGTGACAAATAAGGAGTTGCATGATAAGTTTCAGCAAATGATGAGTGGACAGGTGCAAGATGTGCTAAATAGATTTGAAGAGGCCATGGAGAAGATAGATGGCATGGAGAAGACGTTCAAAACAAAGCTCGATAACAAGTTTAATGAATTGCTCGCGCGTCTTCCACCACCACCACCGGCTGCACCTAACGCACCTCTACAACAACAACAACAACAACAACAACGACGACGACGACGACTACCTCCATGTTGCGAAACAGCCCTCCGCCGAGCGAGCCGTCTCCCTCTTGCGCCTGGCCAAACTGTTGGTGCTGTTGTTGATACTTCTGTGGCTCCTGCTGCTGATGTGGAGGAGGATGATTTTGCGGGAGATTACGAGGATGAGGTTGATCAAAATTAGAACTACGTGCAACCACCAGCACCACAACCACCAGGTCGTCCACATGCAAATAATGGTAATGGTAGGGCTCCCCCTCATGTACGAGATCATGACCATCTCCCTAAACTGAAATTGAATATTCCACCATTTGAGGGTAGATATGTTCCTGATATATATCTTACTTTGGAGTTAGAAACTGAACAATGTTTTACATGTTTACAATATCCCAAGGAGAGACGTGTTCCTGCTGATGTTTGTGCTTTCACTAGTTCTGCATGTGTTTGGTGGTCTGAACATTGTAGATTATATCCTATTCCAGCTACTTGGGCTGCTTTGAAAACCGCTATGCGTACTCGTTGGGTTCCACCATATTATCAACGTGAATTACTTCAAAAATTGCAGCGTTTAAGACAAGGAAAAAATTCTGTAGAAGAATATTATCAGGAATTACAAACTGGCATGATTAGATGTGGTATTATTGAGGAGAATGAAGCTATGCTTGCATGTTTTATGGGTGGATTAAATAGAGAGATTCAGACCATTCTAGAGTATAAGGATTATACTAATATCACTCGTTTATTCCATCTTGCTTATAAAGCTGAACATGAAGTGCAGGATCAACAGGCATTGGCATGAACTAACTTTTCTACAGGTCGATCTTCGTCATGGACACCACGTGCATCCTCTACTTCCACTGCACTAGCACCTCCATCAGGTGCCACCTCCAGCCGTGATACGAGAAAGCAAGCACAACCACCACTATCTGCCAAGAGCACACCTGCTGGGCCTGCCCAGAGCTCTTCTTCTTCCATGGCATCAACAAGGCACACAAGTGATATTATGTGTCGTCGTTGTAAGGGAAGAGGACATTTTGCGAGAGAATGCAAATCTCAGCATGTGATGATTGTTACTGAGGATGGTGGGTATGAGTCCGCTAGTGACTATGATGAGGAGACTTTGGCTCTTATTACACATGAAGAACATGGTGGAGATGATTATAATCATGAGACGCAATACATGGCTCCTGAAGATGCTGACAGGTATGAATGTTTAGTTGCTCAACGTGTTTTGAGTGTGCAGGTTACACAAGCTGAGAAAAAATAGAGGCATAATTTGTTCCATACAAAGGGAGTGGTGAAGGAACGTTCTGTTCGCGTCATCATAGATGGAGGGAGCTGCAATAACTTGGCTAGCATGGAGATGGTGGAGAAGCTATCTCTCACCACAAGACCACATCCACATCCTTACTATATCCAATGGTTCAACAACAACGGCAAGGTTAAGGTAACACGCACTGTTTGTGTGCATTTTAGTATCTCTACATATGCTGATTATGTTGATTGTAATGTGGTACCTATGCAAGCATGTTCCTTATTACTTGGTAGACCATGGCAATTTGATAAAACTTCTGTACACCATGGTAGAAACAATCAGTATACTCTTGTTCGTAAGGATAAAAATATTACTTTGCTTCCTATGACTCCTGATTCCATTTTGAAAGATGATATTAATAGAGCTAATAAAGCAAAACAAGAGAAAAGTAAGAGTGAAAATCAGATTGTGACAAAAGAATTTGAGCAACAAATGAAGCCTAATAATAAACCATCTACTGTTGCTTCTGAAATTAAATTGAAAAGTGCATGTTTACTTGCCACCAAATCTGATATTGATGATCTAGATTTTAGCAAATCTATTTGCTATGCTTTTGTGTGCAAAGATGCATTATTTTCATTCAAGGACGTGCCTTCCTCTTTGTCTCCTGCTGTCATTAACATTTTGCAGGAGTTCGCTGATGTCTTTCCACAAGACGTGCCACCGGGATTACCACCTATTCGAGGGATTGAGCATCAAATTGACTTAATTCCCGGTGCATCATTACCCAACTGTGCACCATATCGTACCAATCCAGAGGAGACGAAGGAGATTATGCGTCCAGTACAAGAACTGCTCGACAAAGGTTATATACGCGAATCCCTTAGTCCTTATGTTGTTCCTATCATTTTAGTGCCGAAAAAGGATGGTACGTCGCGTATGTGCGTTGATTGTAGAGGCATTAATAATATTACTATTCGTTATCGTCATCCTATTCCTAGGCTAGATGATATGCTTGATGAATTGAGTGGCTCTACAATATTCTCCAAAGTTGATTCGCGTAGTGGATACCATCAAATTCGTATGAAATTGGGAGATGAATGGAAAACAGCATTTAAAACTAAGTTTGGATTATATGAGGGATTAATCATTCCTTTTGGGTTAACTAATGCACCTAGTACTTTCATGAGATTAATGAACGAAGTTTTACATGCTTTCATTCGACGATTTGTGGTAGTTTAATTTGATGACATATTGATTTATAGCAAATCTTTGGAGGGACATTTGGAACATTTACATGCTGTTTTTATTGCTCTACGTAATGCATGTTTGTTTGGTAACCTTGGAAAGTGAACCTTTTGCACCGACCAAGTATCTTTTCTTGGCTATGTTGTTACTCCACAGGGAATTGAAGTTGATAAAGCCAAGATTAAAGCTATTGAGAGTTGGCTGCAGCCCAAAATGGTCACACAAGTGAGGAGTTTCCTTGGCCTCACTGGTTTCTATAGGCGTTTTGTGAGAGATTTCAGCACCATTGCTGCACCTCTCAACGAGCTTACAAAGAAGGATGTGCCTTTTGTTTGGGGTACCGCATAGGAAGAAGCCTTCACGGTATTGAAAGATAAGTTGACACATGCTCCTTTACTCCAACTTCCTGATTTTAATAAGACTTTTGAGCTTGAATGTGATGCTAGTGGAATTGGATTAGGAGGTGTGTTATTACAAGATGGCAAACCTGTTGCATACTTTTCTAAAAAATTGAGTGGGCCTAGTCTGAATTATTCTACTTATGATAAAGAATTATATGCTCTTGTTTGGACCTTAGAAACATGGCAACATTATTTATGGCCCAAGGAATTTGTTATACATTCTGATCATGAATCTTTGAAATGCATTAAAAGTCAAGCAAAACTGAACCGTAGACATGTTAAATGGGTTGAATTCATTGAGACTTTCCCTTATGTCATTAAACACAAGAAGGGTAAAGAAAATGTTATTGCTGATGCATTGTCTCGTCGTTATACTATGCTTTCACAACTTGACTTTAAAATATTTGGTTTGGAGACCATCAAAGATCAATATGTGCATGATGTTGAATTTAAAGATGTATTGCAGAATTGTAAGGAAGGGAGAACTTGGAACAAGTTTGTTCTTAATGATGGATTTGTGTTTCATGCTAACAAGCCATGCATTCCAGCTAGCTCTATTCATCTTTTGTTGTTGCAGGAGGCGCATGGAGGAGGATTAATGGGACACTTTTGCGTCAAGAAGATGGAGGATATACTTGCTACACATTTCTTTTGGCCAAAGATGAGACGGAATGTTGAGCGTTTTGTTGCTCGCTGCACTAGATGTCAAAAAGCTAAGTCACGACTCAATCCTCATGGTTTATATATGCCTTTGCCTATACCTAGTGTTCCTTGGGAGGATATATCTATGGACTTTGTTTTAGGTTTACCTCGAACAAAGAAGGGGGGGATAGCATATTTGTTGTCATGGATAGGTTCTCGAAACTGGCACACTTTATACCATGTCATAAAAGCGATGATGTTGTTAATGTTGCTGATTTGTTCTTTTGTGAAATTATTCGCTTGCATTGTGTGCCAAATACTATTGTTTCATATCGTGATACTAAATTTCTTAGCCACTTTTGGAGATGTTTATGCGCTAAGTTGGGGACTAAACTGCTTTTTAGTACTACTTGTCACCCCCAAACTGATGGACAAACTGAAGTAGTCAATAGAACATTTGCCTACTATGCTTAGGGCTATTTTGAAGAATAATAAGAAAATGTGGGAAGAATGCTTGCCCCATATTGAATTTGCTTATAATCGTTCATTGCATTCTACTACTAAGATGTGCCCTTTTGAAATTGCGTATGGTTTCCTACCTCGTGCACCTATTGAGTTGTTGCCTCTTCCATCTTCGGAGAAGGTTAATTTTGATGCTAAAGAACATGTTGAATTGATTTTAAAATGCATGAGTTAACTAAGGAAAACATTGAGCGTATGAATGCTAAATATAAACTTGCTGGAGATAAGGGTAGAAAACATGTTGTGCTTGCACGTGGAGATCTTGTTTGGTTACATTTGCGTAAGGATAGATTTCCTAATTTGCGCAAATCAAAGCTAATGCCACGTGCTGATGGTCCTTTTAAGGTGTTAGAGAAAATAAATGATAATGCATATAAGCTTGAGCTGCCTATAGATTTTGTTGTTAGTCCCACTTGTAACATTGCGGATTTGAAGCCTTATTTGGGTGAGGAAGATGAGCTTCCGTCGAGGGCGACTTCATTTCGAGAAGGGGAGGATGATGAGGACATCAATACCATTGTTACACCCACATCCCCTGCTGCTATACATACTGGACCAATTACTAGAGCTCGTGCATGCCAATTAAATTATCAGGTACTTTCGTTTCTCGGTAATGATTCTAATGTTCAGGAGAATATGATGCTGCCTAAATTGGATACATTTGTTTTGCTTACAAATGAAGGGCCTGGCATGGATAAGGGGGATGAACACTGGAGCAAGACCAAGCATGGAGATGATGGCCTGCGCAAGGGGATCAAGAACGGAGTTACAAGTGATGATTTCAGGACTTTGAGGCCACCATAAGGAGTGCATGAAGCCTTGGACGAAATATACAAGATGCTACTTCATAAATTTCGTCCAGAGGCTATTCTAGGTGCTGCGTCACCTTATTATTGGGCCAGGCCCATGTATTTTCGAAATACTTAAGTATAGGCTATTTTTAGAGTCTGTATGTGTGGGGAAACAAGAGTTAGGGTTGGTTTCCGACCCCTCTTCCAAGGGCTACGAAATTCCCCCCTCTTCCTCCATATATACAGCCCTTAGGGCGTCGTTTAGACTTTGGGTTTTGTTTAGATTAAAGTTCGCCATAGCTGCAACTTCACGTACTTCGTTTGTGTTCAACGACCAGACAAAGGCGTCACAGAACCCCGCCTTGATCAATAAAGCTTTCATCTTATATTCGCAATATCCAGAATGCAATCTCAGTTTCTTGCTTGTTATTCGTTTGCTCGCAGGAAACAGACCCTCGTGGTCAGGTTGATCATGCTCCGGCGTGGTCAATAACCCCTCGAAAGTTGGTTTAGCGATTGGTAAGGCGCGACATCTCGCACGTTTGTAGTCGGATCGTCAAGGTCGACTCCCACAGAAAACGATAGCCACCATCTCATCAAAACATCGGGACACCCTCGCCTCTATCAACGAGTGTCGGACAAGATTACGAAACTTCGGACCGTCGTAACATCGTCGTACATGACAACTATCGCGCACGCTATTATGTGGTGCAACGTTTACGATGCATACTTCATCAGAAACAGTTCATGGTTGCGAATCGTGTATGATAAGGCAACTAAAACAAACGTTTAGTTTTCCCAGACCGTTTGTGATATTGTCTAACATCGCACATGCTTTGCAAACGGAAACTGTGTGCATGCTTACACATGTTTACTCTCTGTGAACCGTCTCGGATTATGGTGCATATCGCAAATGTTTCTGTTTTACCAACCGTGTGTGCCGTAACAACCTGGAGAGCGTAATTTCACCATAATTTAACTGCTGCTTTTCCAAATTGTTCCAGATTTGGATTTGAATTTGAATGTATGCTACAGATTTAATCATATCCATTAGGTTCAAACAAGCAATGCATTATTTGATTCATAGGTACATATGTTCAAACATTATATAAGAACCAAATAAAGAATGATGAACCACAGTTGTATACTTGTACTATTAAAGATGGTAAAGAAAGAGGCAAAATATATTCTGGTTGCTGAACAAGGTGAAGCGGAATGCCCATATTGTGCCCTCCTCCATGCAGAAGGCACGCACGACTCTAGTCCAACCTCTTGTGATGGCCGACCGCCCATCCTTCACAGTCTTCATGAAAACATCTAGATAATCATCATGTTCTGGTAGAAATACTTTAACCTTTGCATGCCCACCAGTCATGTAGTATGAGAGGTAATCTTGAGTAAACTGCTTTGGCAACCACTACAGTGGAATAAGATTTCAAACATTGTCATCTAAAACAACTCATTATGGGCAGTAAAAAGAAGGCTGCAGAGTTCTTACTTACCATCCTGTAGTTCGCTGTTGTCTTGGATAAAGTGTAAACAAATAGTTTAATTTCCATCTTTGGACCCATTTTACTAACAATCTTTATCAGCTTCCTCACTTGATGCTGGTTCATCGATATCTCATTGCCCAATACGCAGAAAGGGTCGAAACGCGGATCTTTACCAATGACATATGTACCTAAAAGCGCCAAGTTAATATTAGAAGCTAAACAGCAATGGCACAATGATGTAGTACAACACTCTTTTATAATATGTCTATATACATCCATATGTGGTAGTCCATTTGAAATCTCTAAAAAGAACAAATATTTAGGAACGGAGGGAGTATCCTATAACATCCAATATACTCACATATTAGATGAATTGACATCTTATATTATGGGACGGAAGGAGTTTAGTTCGTTCTTAAAAATTATCTGCTGCTGTATCCACGGGTTATAGTTAGTTTGAGCTAGTTCAGGCTCAAATAGCCCTAAAGTATATCTAAACATGATGGCTAGTTTGAGCTAGTTGCATTTATAACCCACCCAAAAAAACTAGTATCCAATCCAAGAGGTGCTAATTGGAGCTAGTTCTCCTGGTGCATTTATTATCAATCTAACACTGCCATCCAAACAACTCTTTGAATGGAGTTAGTTTAGGGTGAGTAATGATCTAGAAACGAACTCTAACCTCTAGCTAAGTTGAGTATCCAAACAGGGTTGTGTTGTTGTTGTTGTTGTTGCTGCTGCTCTTCTACGTATATCTATACATCATTAGAACGTTAATGTAACACTCTTCCTTGTTGCTATGTAGCGTAGGATTGCATATTTAGACATTAAGTACAGTGCATGTTGCTATGTAGCCTCAGATATATTACATATGGCCCTAGTTAACCTAAGGAAAAATGGGTTGCAGATATATTCAGTTAAAAGTCCGATTCACCGATTAGTCCCTTATCAGCCGCCGACCTATATGGTACCAGCTACGGATATCCTGAACAGTGAGCAGATGTAAGCCATGGGATGAAACTAACCTCGATGGAAAATAGCAGTCGTTCCCAAAATTGTCCTGTGTATGTACATCAATAAGCATGTTAAGCACAACAGGCTAAACATCAACCAAAATTACATATGTCAGACAAAATAATCTCCAAAAGATAGCTTCAGTGTGCAGGTTTAAGCACGCTAGTAAAGCAAAACAAGTGGAGAGGTGTGCTAACTACAACAGGCCTAACATTTAACAACAAGCAAACATGGTCATTCAAACTGGTATTGTGCTGGTCTAAGTACACTGGTTATGGTTAAATAAAATTGGAAAGGCGTGTTAACTACAAGATGCAGCAACCAAATGTAGTCATTCATAGTGGTATTGTTGAAACTGGCACTGATGAAATTGAATTGCACAGTTCATACTTGCACATATAGAACATCACGTCGTGAATAACTAGAATAAACAAGGCATACTACGAACAACCAAAGATAGCATTTGACACTGAACATACGCTAACTACAAACAACCGAACAATAAAAAAACTTTGAAAGAGGCATATGCTAGCTATAACAGGCTTAACAACAAGCAAATATATGCATTCCTATCGGTACGTTTAAAACTAGATTGATCAAATGTACTGCACAGTAAATAATTGCACATATAGAGCATCACATTATGAACAACTGAAAAAAACAAATCATGGATTTCCTCACTTGTCATAGATGGGCTCATTCTCGTGCGAAGAGCATGGACCCTGGATGCGCTCCATGTTGTCGCAGATGGGCTCCTTCCCCTTGGAAGAGCACGGCCGTAGGGTGCCATCCCTGATGTCGCAGACGGGCACTTTCCCCTTGGAAGAGCAGATGGGCTCTTTCCCCTTGGAATAGCCGGAGAGGGTGCCCTCCTCGTGGTCTCCGTCGATGAGGTCTGACTTGGAAGCTGTGGATCCCAAGCCAGCATCGCAGAGCGTGTCCTTCAGAAATGACAGAAGGGGCTTGATGGCGATGTAGAATGGCAAATTGTTGACAGTGAGCCAGAGGAGATCAGCGGCGGGGCCATGGATGAGATCGACGGCGGTTGAACCCGAGGGGTTGGGCATGGGCCACTTAACCTATGACACAGCCCGCCTCAGGGCATCGCTGTCGATGACCTTGATGTCGTAGCCGGCGGACGAGACATGCCTGCATACTCTAGCCCACTGCTTGAGTGACTGCCGCCAGTAATGGTCGTTATCTTCCTCGGCGACGTTGGGTGAAGAGACCGCTATACACCTCTTTTGGGCCAGTCTCTCCTCGAGCTCCATGGGAAGCGTAGCCGGGCTTAGGCTGAGACGCTCTGGAGTGGGGGATGGGGATGGGGATCTGTGGGAAAGGGGGCGTTTGGCAGGCATCATCTAAGAAACTCAGGGCGGCCTGGGTATGGATATCGGTGGGTAAGCTGCATGGGCAAACCGGCAGATGTTGACAATGGAGGCCTTGCGGCGGTGGGGGGTGGGACTCTGCTAGGGTTTCGAGCGAAGGAGGGGTGTGTGTGTGTGCGCGCGCGCACGTGCACGCCCGAGGAGGTTTTGGTGTGTGTGTGTGTGTGTGTGTGTGGAGGGGGCGTGGGGTGTTTGAGGAAATGACGCGGGTACTGAAAATTTTACTACGCGGGAGTCAAACGCGGGAGTGAAATGTCAGGCTATTGAAAATTTTGATGATAGTGCATCACACACGGTCCGGAGATAACAATCGTGTGTTATGAAAAAGAAAATCCCTCGAGGTGGGCAGATATTTTCGATGCAGGCGGGATTGAGAACAAGAAACATCGCACACGGTCCGGAGATAACAACCGTGTGTTATGAAACAGAAAAACCCTCGAAGCGGGCATATATTTTTGAGAGGGGGAGCCTCGTGGAGCCCAATGTACTGCGCGGATGTGTGTGTGACAGGTGCACCGGCGTGGCACACGGCTAGTTTGAGTGAACCGTGTCTCTTGCATCATCCGACTTGTCTAATGTTCATAAATTTGGCGAAAAATGACGCAGGAGAGGGTCAGAACACGAACACACTTGCATGTGGACCAAATTTATGTATCAAAAGGGTGGTTTTATTTTCAAATACCAAATGCAACTTCGATGTGGCACCTCTCTCGCAAAGCGCACGGTATTGCTTGCTCCCACCCTCTCTTGTCGGCACGAAGGGAATCCTAACCTATGAATGCATGCCCCCTCCCCCTCAACCGAGGTTCACCTAGCAAAGTGCGAAGTAGCTAGCAGCCCCCCTCCTCCCTCGTGCCGGCATGAAGGGAATCCTAAGCTATATATGAATGCATGCCCCCTCCACCTCAACCGAGGTTCACCTAGCAAAGTGCGAAGTAGCTAGCATCCCCCACCTCCCTCGTGTCGGCACGAAGGGAATCCTAAGCTATATATGAATGCATGCCCCCCCAACCGAGTTTCACCATAGCAAAGTGCGAATTATCTAGCAGGCCCCCTCCCTCGTGTCGGCACAAATGGAATCCTAAGCTATGAATGCATGCCCCCCAACCGAGGTTCACCTAGCAAAGTGTGAAGTAGAGCTAGCATCCCCCCCTCCCTCGTGTCGGCACGAAGGGAATCCTAGCTAAGCTATGAACGCATGCCCCCCCAACTAGGTTCACCTTAGCAAAGTGCGAAGTAGCTAGCAGCCACCCCTCCCTCGTGTCGGCATGAAGGGAATCCTAAGCTATGAATGCACATGCCCCCCCCCCAATGGAGGTTCACCTAGCAAAGTGCGAAGTAGCTAGCAGCCCCCCTCGTGTCGGCACGGAGGGAATCCTAAGCTATGAGCATGCCCCCTCCCCTCCCCCAACCGAGGTTAACCTAGCAAAGTGCGAAGTAGCTAGTAGCTCCTCACCCACCTTCATGTCGCCACGAAGGGAATCCTAATTAAGCTATGAATGCATGCCCCCCCCCAACCAAGGTTCACCTAGCAAAGTGCTATGTAGCAACCCCCCCAAACACACACACACTTTCAGTCAGCGGGCCAGAGAGGCATATATCTCACCAAGATGGATCGTAAAACGGACCAAGAATAATCCACCTTGGTCGTACAACCTATCTCTTATTGTTGGTCAAAGTGATGGTCATCCATGCAACCCCGGAGATGGGCTAGCTCGCCAATAGTCACGCAAGTAGCTAGTCCCTGAAGACAACCACTGCATGCGTGTGGCCCAAACATATGTATGGAGAGGTGTGTTTTTGAGTAACAATGAACTACTTTGATGTGGCACCGTGATTTCGAACTAGAAATCCCCACACTGAGTGAGGATTAGGTTGACGATGCATATGTATGTTACACCACACTTCAAGCCAATGACAGGGATTCATATATGCATGCATGCGTGCATAGTATATGCGCTCAAACTTAATTAGGTCAGAATCTCACCATGACCTATACTATTATAACACTAACCAAGTAAAGAATCTGCCATGGTAACCTATCTTGTTATTGGTCAAGGTGATCATGGATGTCCACGCGATCCCACGAATATATAGGCTTGTCGGCGATAACCATGCGAGGGAGTGTATCGTTCGAAGGCAACCACTACATGCATATGTATGGAGGTGATGCATGCATGCATGTTTGAATACACAACATTGATCTGGCGCGTGTGTCAAAAATCGTACACTAGCTCCCCACACGGAGCGAGATCGGTTCATGATGGTGTCGTTGTACTAGCCACTTCGACTTGATGGGAGGGATTCATGCGTACACATGCATATGTGTGTGCTCAAAGTGTATCATGCATGTCATCCCAGAGCAAAAATAATAATCCCCTCCTAAGTCAAATTAACCACTCTTGTTGTCAGGCAAAAAGAAGTGATGGACCAAGCGGGCCCATAGATACAAAGCATCAATATCGCTGATAACCGCTTAAGTGGGTGCGAGAGGACAACCACCACCGCTTTGCATGTGGGCCAAACATATATATGTTGAATACCCAAAATGCACAACTTTGATGTGCCACATGCCTCAAAAACCGTAAACCATGCACCCACACAGAGCGAGGTTCATATCAAGTGTACTACAAATGATGGTCCCCTTCCCCCCTCTTCACCGCATACTATATGCTCCTACCGTAATATATGTACAACCCAAAAGAATCCTCATCGATTGTGAAATTAATTAACCTCTCCCGATGTAGGTCAAAGTGATGCATGCATGCATGCATCGACGATAGCCTCGTGGGCCCACAGATGGAAGTGTCACACGTGAGTGTCCTAGCTAGGATATATATATATATATGCATGTTGCCCAAAAATGTGTTGTGTGATGTTTGAATAACCAATTTCACAATTTTGATGTGGCACGTGCCTCGATAATCAAAAAGTCCCGACACTGAGTGAGGTGTACTTGTTCACGGACACATACGTATAATATATATGCTAGTCCCCTCCCACCTCTTCGACGCGTACTATATACCACCATAACACAAACAAAAAAGATTATACCTTGTTGGTCAAATTAACTTCACTACCGGTTGTTCGTCAAAGTGATGGACGACGACCTCGCGGGCCCACAAAAAGCATCACATGCGAGTATCGAATGTCTTGTAGGACAACCATCGACTGCATGTGGCCAAAACATTTATGTATGAAAGGGTTGTGTAATGTTTTAAATAACGATTTAACGACTCTGATGTGGCACTAGCCTAACTAACAAAACGGCCAACCCACATGGTGGCTCACAACTCGTAGTGTACTGCGAACCACCCGCCACCCCCAGACGCACACACCTACACACACACATCGCGAATCCACCGCAACTACGATGCATGTCAAATTAATTATCCCGCGATGAACATACATGTTACCAAAGGAGGGACGTTTTAATTTCAAAGAATTCATAGAGATCATTAAGACGTTTTAGTACATTGATTGATTTATTTTCTATGGGTATAATGTGAAAAAATTCAAATTTGAGCTACATGCACACGTGACAGTGCACCTAAATGGATTTCAAAAACACATGTGTCTCACTGGGTGCATGTTTGCTCCCCATGCAACAAATTTCAAACATTGAGAATCTTGATTTTTAAATTCTAGTACATCCTAAACTTATTTGAAGTTCATGAAACTTATCGTGTTGTCATATGGACACCCATACAAAGTGGCATTGTACTTTTTATTTGTCAAATTTGAGACCAGTTTTGATGTAATCTTTTTCTAATTACAGACGGGAGATTATTAATAATTCGGAACCAATATCCCAAACGGATTATTTATTCGAATCGTGAGCGTTAGACCAACAATGGATATGTGCCATGCTTCGGTTAAGCAATAAAGCGGCAGCATTAATCATCCAAATAGGAAAACAATATACGTGCCACCGCGCGACCCGTATGGCGTGCGACAGGCGTGAGTTGACGGGACACATGCGAGCAGTCCACCGCGCAGGCAGACGGGGAGGCATGCATGCAGGTGTGTGAATTGACGGAGGCGTGCTCGCTGCGCACTGTCATCAGGAGGCGTGCGAGTAGCTATGTGAAACTTTGGTAGGCATGCCAGCAGTCCGGTGCGCAGGCTCACCGGGAGGCGAGCCATCGGTTTGACCGCCGTCCACCTCTCTCCCACAACTCCCACTACTCCATATTAATGGTGCGCCCAAGCAGCCGCACCCCCCATCCTTGATACGCACATACAATCCTCTCTCTTCGCTTGCAACCTCGATGCCGCTCTCAGTCCCCAAAGCCATCAGTGTATGAGGATGCCGCCGAAGCGCCCCATCAGAGGGAGTGGCGACGCCGGGGCTGCTAAAGCACCGGAGCATGGCGTGGAGATGGAGACAGAGGTTGCCGTCGCTGCCAGCAAGTTATCGCTGCACCCTAACGTCGTCGAGCTTCCACAGCCGAAGGCGGAGTTCCAAACCGACTCCAACGACCACTCTGGCGACGACTCCGACAACCACTCCGGCGATGACTCCGACGACCATGGACAGCTAGTTAGTCATCTATATCCATTTATGTGTCAAATAGATCATAGGGTTTCTCTGGTTAGTCCTGCCTCCCCCTTTTTGGAATAGAAATCATGTGCTTATGTTCTCCCAGTCCATGAAATCTGAGTAAGTTTCGTTAGATCCGTGTAGTGTATTGATTGTTTGAATGGTACAGGTGATAAGTTATTAGTTGTTTCATCTGTCCAAATGATTTCTGCTAGTAATCCGACTAGGGTTAGTGTTCGGGCTAATAATTCTTAGCCAGGACTTGACAATTGATTTTGAATGACCTACCTATGTTTGTGCCATTATTTTCTTCAAGATTGGTCTATACATAGACGTCTGTGCTTAAAAATCGAACCATAATCTCTGGATATGTATAAATAAATAGCCATAAATTCCTAATCCTACTTCACGACATGTAATCAGTGATTTGATGCCAAATTTGTTTTACTATTTGTATAGGTGATGTCTGACGATGTGGACAGCGAGGATGGAGATGTCCAGAGGAGGTACAACAGGAAAATCCTGAGGGAGCTTCATGCGGGAATGTATAGCAGGCGTATTAGGACCTGGAACGATGGCTATGGATGCCCATTTTGCAACCAGAAGCATCATGCCGCGTATCTAAGTGTTCTGGCGCATGCAAGAGGACGGGCCGTTGGCTCCTTCAAGCAGAAGTATTCTCGCAGGGTGGTGCACGGCGTGTACGCCGAGTAGCTGGAGAAGCTTCGGGATCGTGTCGGCCTGTGAGATGAGATGTGGGATGGATGGAACTATATATGTACGCTTGAGTATGCTTAATACTATTGAACTATGCTTATCTACGTGTATGCTTATTATCTATGTCTGAGTATGTTAATTATTTCACCAAATTTTGGTAAAAATTACAATGGGGGACCAATAAACCAGGACGGAGGTAGTACGTCAATCACACACGGTTCCCAAATTTGGAACCCTGTGTAATGACTTTCATTTTGCCTGCTACGTCAATCGCACACGGTTCCCTCTAGCAAACCGTCGCCCCCAAAATTCTTTGTGGGACAAAAAACCCTCACTACCCAATTCAAAAAAGAAAAAAGAAAACTCTCACCATCCCCACGTCACAAAAACCCTCACCCCGCCTGCCACCCACCTCGGCCCCTCTGGTACGTTCCCCATTAACACCTGCACAAGCTCCTCTGCGTCTATGCATGGCACCGCCTATCATGGCGGTAAACACTTAGCTCGACGCCTGCCGCCACCGCCAGGCTGCCGGCAAAGCCCACCGCATTTCGCCACTTCCGCTTGCTGCCACCTATCGCCATCGACTTTCTCGACACTGCTCACGGTCGACCCAGCTCCGCTCGGTTGGGGAATCTTCCGTACTGAGGGTTCTTTCTCATGGACGACAAGATAACTAATTTAATGAAAGATTATCTCATCTCTTATCCCAGTTCATCTGCCTCCTTTAATCACCCGGCGGAAATCACCGTGAATTAATTTTTATTCGAGGTGATTTGAGGGTTTTCTTTAATTCATAGAATGTACAGTGCGCCGATACTTCAGGACTTGGCGACCACCGCCAGAGATTCCATCTCATCGTACCACATAACTTGAGGACCCGTGCGGTATGTTCAATCTCACCCAAAATCGGTTGGCATGGCCTACTTTCCTGAACATATTCTAAATATTGCTACATTTGGTTAAAAGGTGCCACATGCACCATATATGTCAAAGGGGATTTTCCCCCTCTTCTTTCTATATTAGGAAAACTAATGATGTATTGTTCTTTCGATTACTCTCATATTTCCATGACATCATGTTTACCTTATCTGTTTAATTATAGACTTTTGTCCTTCGATTTCAACTGTTGTACAGTTCTTTCAATTTGGGTCCATATTTGCATGTTACCATATTTTGTTTAACAACCCTATCATTTTCTGCAAGAGATCCCTCGCTATGAAACAGATTATGTAGTGCACAATTTTTCCCTTTACATACATCAAGGCTCCACGAATGTCATACTGAGCATAAACCATGGATTTACAATCGTTGCTACTGTAAGACTTGATGAACATGGTGAATCATATTTTGGCGCTGGCTTTTGGAATGAAATTGCAAAGTTTTATGTACTGAAAGCCAGCACTAAAATTCCACTGCACATAGAAGGGCCTGGTCATGAGATATATGCTAACTTCCCTGACAAAATCATCCATCCAGACTTTGTTCGAAGTAAGTTTTATTTTCAAATATCTGCATATGTTGACTTACCCAGCAATGTCAAATGAATTGTGTAGTATTTAAGCAACCAATTGCTATTCCCTTATCTTACTATATTCCTACCTAATAACTTCTAGTTACCAATACACTTTTCTATTGCCCCGTTTTAACTAAATATTCCCTGTACTCCCATCTCTATCAGAAAGTGCCGCTAACAAGGAGACTCCGGAGGTGGAGAATGGGGCTGCCAACAAGCGGAGGCAGGGCGAGCTAGAACCGCAAGCGACTCCAGCAGGCCTAGACTTAATCAGCAGCCTCCCTGATGATATGTTGAGAGTCATCATCTCCCTCCTGCCAATCAAATATGGGGCGCGGAAAACCCTCCTTTCCCGACGGTGGTGCCCCCTATGGAACTCCATCCCTCTCGACCTCATCGACAGCCATGAGCTCTGCCATGGCTATCGCAAAAGCTTGGATGCATTCTCCAAGATCCTCGGCAGTCACCTTGGCCCAACCAAAGGCCTTAGAATGGGCAAGTTCCGTTCCAACGGCAAGGACCGAGCCAAGCTTGACGAATGGTTCTGATCCCCATCCCTAGATCAGCTCGAGGAGCTCACTTTTGATGATGGCTATATGCGGTCACTGCCAACGTCCGCACTCCGCCTCGCGCCCACGCTGCGCGTCGCCAAGTTCAGAAACTGCCATTTCCCGTCCCTTAATCACGCGCCCGCTCTTATTCTACCACGACCGAAGCACCTCGAGCTCGTCATCGTCTGCCTCTCAAAGGGTGACATGGAGCACCTGCTCCGTGGATGTACTGCACTTGAGTACCTTCGTCTTCAGGCGATCAATGGGTTGAGTACCTTCCACATCACCTCCATGACTCTCCGGACTATTTATGTGTGTTGCTGGTGCGGTAGAAAGGCATCACAAAAGGTGGACCACGGTATGGTCATCCAGGACACACCTGCACTTGAGAGATTACTTGTAGTTGATCAAGAAGGCCCAACAAGAATCTATGTCATTTCTGCGCCAAAATTGATAGTGGTGGGCTACTCATCTAACAAATACTCCAAACTTGTTATTGGATGCACACCCATTCAGGTACAATAGCCGCCTTCTACCTCTCCTTCTACAAATTAACATTATTTCTAATTTTGAAGTGTTTGTTCGTTTGTCATTCAGAAAATGATTCTGACAAGCTTGACCCCGAAACTGCGCACAGTGAAGGTCTTGGCACTAGAATCTATCGGGCCCGACCTGGAGCAAGTTGTCAGTTTCCTGAGATGCTTTCCGTGCCTGGAGAAGCTATATATCGAGGTGATGTTCCTTTCCTGTTAAATGTTAACCATAAGGGAGTTCAATTTGTGACACCTTTTTCCAGGTTTATAATGACAATGTACTACGATTTCTGAAGGTTCTTTTGGAGGATTTCAGTATATACATGCCCCCCCATATTGGTTGCTTGATCCATATGGTTACAATCAATAAGCATTTCTCCTTTGGATTCATCTGTAATCAAATGCCCATGTTAATCATGTCAGATCGAAGATGGCATGTTAGTGTATTTTACAAATCCTGCAAACCAAATAGCTAGGCCTATAGTAATGTTCAAAACTGCATGTAGGCACTAACATGTTTTCTTATTTTGCAGATAAGATTAGGCCCGGTGGTGGATAATGTGACACAATATAACAATCACGTCAAATTCCTAGATCTGCATCTCTCAGAAATTACTTTGAAATCCTACCGAGGGACCATACCGAAGATTATATTCGCCAGGTTCTTTGTTCTCAGAGCAAGGGTGTTGAAGGAAATGAGGTTTTCCCTACATTTATTTCGCAAAAATGAATGGTCTGTTGATCAGCGCTGGTGCCTGTGGCAGAATGGAGTAGGCTCCAAAAATGCTGAATTTCATTTTGGAACTTCAGACGACAGAGTAATCGGAAGTCATCAGGTCAACCCCATACATGACTTCTCTACGGCTGACCCCTTTGCAAAAATTGTGAGGTTTCAAAGCCAGACTTAGAAGCGGTGATATTAGTTTGAACCTCTCTGATATCCATGTTCAGCGCATCAGCACGAGCGTTTGCAGCTGTGAGCTGAATTTCATTTCTAATATCAGTTTGAACCTTGTAATCTTCGAATTTGAGCCATATAACTCTAGAATTTGAACCTTGCAACATTTCAAGCTTTTGTGGTACAATCATTGAAATGGCATCGTATGAGACTCATATATTGCTAGCACTATTTTGACCTTAATATGCAATGGTTTTAGATTTTATTAACCATTCTCGAATCAGCTTACGTTGTCGATCTCACAGCACACGATATATATAGCTAACTCGACTGCGATCTTCGACATTATTGCACACAATTGGTTTCTTCCACCGTGTGCACTATAGAGCGCAGAATTAATTATTGCACTCGAGTGTCCACGCCTGGGGTGCACTGTTGTCAAGCATGCACTGGATTCTGGAATCCTCCACTATGAACGTCGTGACAAGACGTGACGATTACAGGCCGGCCCCCATTTATTATTACAGCGGCCATTTAACCTACCCTTGTATCTCTTCAACCTTTCGATCGCGCCCCACCATTGCAAGAAGCACAGCCACCATGAGAAATTCTTAGAGGGTATCCTGCGCGGCTCCAACGGCGCTCCGAGCGGCTGCCAACGACGAGCAGAAGTTCACCATGCATGCCGTGGTGGACACCCACAGAAGGTTCATGGACCTCTCGGTGGTGTACACCAATGACCCGGTCTGGGCGGAGCACTCCATCCACATCATGGAGCTATTGCTTACCGAGGAGAAGTACAAGGTGGTCGGGTTCGACCTCGAGTACACCCGCGCTCATGCCGGGTCTCGTCCCAAGGTCGCTGTCGCCCAGATGTGCATCTGCCACCACGTCCTCGTCTAACACTACTGCCTGGCCACAAGGTCTTGCGAGCGTTTCGCCAGGTTTGTCAACAGCCCCCACTACATGTTCGCTACGGTGGACATCACCCACTATGTAAAGGCACTCAAGAGTTCGAGCATCGCCTGCCAGAATCTTGTCGACATCCAGGGGCAATACAAGATCTGGGGTGGCAAGGAGCATGAGAAGGACTCACGGCTTCACTTCGCCGAGGCCATCATCGACCCCTACTACAGAGACATGAAGGATTCGTGCAACAAGGAAAAGCGTGTCTGGCACTCGGCCTGGATGGAGAAACTCGACAAAACTCATGTCGTGTACGCGGCAAAGGAGGCATACACGAGCTACGACATGTACTGGTGGATCATTGACATGAGGAAGTCCCTCTTTCCCCAAAAGGGCCAGGGATCTAGCCGGAAGAAGAGCGATGGCAAGCGTCGTCGCAACAATAAGTAGATGATTAGATCCTCATTTCTCCTACTTTAGTATGCATGTAATTGCTTACTTTGGTGTGTGCAAATGTTATGTGTGTAGTCACTTGTGTAATTGTATGCTTAATTTGGTTATGCAATGTTGTCTTTTTAAGTATATATGTTGATGCTCTGTAGACAGAGCGTAGATGGTGTGCGGACAAATAAAATCACATCGCACACGGACTAAACAATGGAACCCGTCGGTGATGTTCTCATCAATCACTCACAATTGTATACAAGCAATCCTTGCTCACAACACACATGTCTTATTAGCAGCAACCGTCTATGTTCTTATCGGTCTTCAGACACATTTCTTATTACAAACATGTTTGCCGCGTATCACACACATCTTGTTAAGTTGAACCGTTTTTGTTCTCATGTCTCAATGCAAATAGTTCATCCGAGTGAACCGCATGCCGTATATCGCACACACCTTTGATATGGCTGGCCATTTCTTTTGTGTTGCCTAATCACAAACAGTTCATCCGAGTGAACTATATGTTGTGTATCGCACATGCCTCCATCTGGCTGCCCATTTCTTTTGTTCCTCATCATCGCAAATAGTTCATTGAACTGAACTGTATCTCCTTCATCGCACACGCAACTAAAACTTGAACCGTGTTTGACGCGTCCGTCATCGCAAACGTTTTACACATTTCTGACGGTTTTCATACAGCACTGTTTGCGATTATGGCATCGCACACAGTTTCTCGAAGGGTCCCTAATTGTAGTGTCGCGTTAGCAACATCATGCAGTAGTGTGTGCCATTCTCTCTCCTACACAACGCCATCTCGGGAGGTCCTCCGACCCTTCTTCCTCCCTCCCGTATTGTGCGTAGATCAGACCTGCCGCCGCCGACATCCCGACGACCCTCGGGTATGAGTTCTTCAAAAGCAGCCTTGCTCTACTACCCAGCTCCCCACGTGTCTGCATGTGCATATTTTTCTACTTCCATCAGCTCTTCCAAATCCACCTAAATTTTTAGTATTATTAGAGGTAAAACTACTTCATGCATTCGAATCTAGGACTTGATTCAAACAACGAAGAATGGGGGGAAGTCGTAGCATGAATCTACGACTTGATTCAAAGAGGAAATAATAGGGGGAAGGTAGTAGAGACCGGATACCCAACCGGTCTCTTGGTTGAAAAGGGAAATAATGGGAAAACTCGGTACAAACTGGATAAGGAACAAATCTATTATTGGTTGAAAAAAGGATAGAAAGTGGCGGCTGGTGGACAAGTCAACAGAGTATGTCCAGGATTAGATTTGATGCCCTCAGATAGTAAAAGGTCTCCAGGATTAGATTTGCTTCCCTCACATAGTAAAATGTCTCCACGATTAGATCTTCTGCCCTCACAGAGCATGAACAAACTCGGCACCACCACTTTATGCCTCCTTGTAGGTACATTGTGTTGATGCATCCATTGTCGCATGTCCTTATACCAACCTTTTGGTGTTGTTAATGTAAGGGCGCATGTAAAATGAAGCGATCACGTTGTTACCTTAAGGACATGTCTAACCAGTGTTATTGTTAATCTAATGCCTCCAGTGATATGATGCAATTAAACTGTGTTACAAATGGTACTCCTGCTGTTTTCCCCAGTATGATAAGTAAGTTGCTTCTTTATGCTGTTGAGTGACCTGGTGTCCCCACGGTCCCATGCCCTTAAACCAACTCTTTAGCTGTTGTTGATTTACTGTATCTGGTAAATAAGTAATGCCAGCATTAAAGTAGACCCATATTTGATGATTGTCATAGTTGATCGTAACGCTTCCGGTAACATGAAGCATTGCTGACGTTTTAAAATTTCTACTGTCCTTGTGTGATTGCCATGAACATAATTAAGATGCTTCTTTTCATTTCGTGTATGTTTCGTATATTCTTATTGACCAGCAACATGAAGCATTGCTGGCGTTTTAAAATTTCTATTGTCCTTGCGTGATTGCCATTTCACCTTGTTGCTATTGGGACCTTTTGGTGGACTGCATAAAACACTTTTTTTTGAATGAGTGTCTTCTGCAGTTCAACTAAAATGTCACGTGGGCAACATTTTATTAGCTTTTGCGGATAGGGATATCCATTTCACCTTGTTGTTATTGTGACCTTTTGGTGAACTGCACAAAACACTTTTTTGGAATGAGTGTCTTGTGCAGTTCAACCAAAATGTCACGTGGGCAACATCTCTCAATTTTGGTGGAACTGCACAAAATGGTGATTGGAGTTTCCAAAATCTCTATCAAATTCTGCTGGTAATCTCGTGCAACATTTTATTAGCTTTTGCAAGATGACCCGTCACTCTCACCACAATGGCACTTTATTTTAGTGGAACTACACAAAAGGATAAGCAAATTATAGTTGCACCTTACATGAGCAGGACAGCTAACCTTAATGTTGCTGAATTTTAGTGCAACTACTAAAGAAGAACCTGCCAGCTCACGGGAGCAAGTACTTCTTGCTAGCTGAATGATGCAATCTTTGCTTCATTTCAGGTGAACTGCAAAAAAGCACATGAATTGAATCATGGAACTCTAGGTTGGCCTTGTCCGAGTGGAGTTGCAGGTTTAGCACGTCGAGTCATGGCGACATAGGGCCCCTCACACCGGTCAGTATTGTCCTTTTATCAACATGATTGTGCTTTGTCATACTGTGCTAATGTTCTATTTTTAAAATAAAGCTATTCTATTGCAATCTTTTCTCGTTTTGGAAATAAGGTTTGCTTCAACTAGTGCCACTATTATAGTAATCATGTTCGTTCTTATATGTGCAAACAGGAATAGTCAATTACAGATGTTGTGTTGGTCAAGAGCATTCGCCAAGTTCTTGGGTTGTATGACACGGCTAGCCAAGATGGATTTAATCCCAATATTGAGTTTATCAAAAGGCTCTAATGGGTTGGTTCTGAATCTTGCAAGCTGGGAATCAATGAGATGTGTAGGCATCTTTGTTGTACTTATTGTTTGAATCTTATTTGTTGGTTCTGAATCTTGCAAGCTCGGAATCAATGAGATGTGTAGAAATCTTTGATGTACTTATTATTTGAATCTTATTTGTTGGTTCTGAACCTTGCAAGCTAGGAAACACGGCATGATGATGCAGAGGACAGCAACCATAACAAATAGTTCAAACTTGGTAGTATTTTCTGTGTGAAAGTGCGGCAAATGTGTTGATCGTGTGCGTCCTGAGAATAATAATTCTAATTGTTGTGCATGTTGATCCTATGGCACTGATAGAACGAGCCAATGCATTGCTTGTTTTAATAATAAATTTCTATTAAAGCTAATTAAATTTAAGTAAAGTGACCACTAACACTTGTTATTACAGTACCAATACATACCCGCTCGTGAACTGACGTGTGGCCGGAATAGGTTTCTTAATGGAGGCGTTTGAATGCGCCAAGGGTGCATGTTCTGCCGGGCATGCAGCGGGTGAGGGAGGGTTAGTAACTGTTGTCGCATGTACACACTCAGTTTACTGTAGAATCCAGTTCCCCAAGAGCTGAAAAACGAACTGCTGCCGTCGCCTATTGATACGTCTCCAATGTATATATAATTTTTGATTGTTCCATGTTTTTATATTATCAATCTTGGATGTTTTATAATAATTTTATAGTCATTCTATATCATTTTTGGTACTAACCTATTGACATAGTGCCAAGTGCCAGTTGTTGTTTTTTCCATGTTTTTTACATCGCAGAAAATCAATATCAAATGGAGTCCAAATGCCACGAAACTTTACGGACATTTTTATGGGCCAGAAGGAACGTAATGGGCCCTGGCTGCGCTTGGGGGTGCTCCGAGGGGGGCGCAAGCCACCAGGGCGTGCCAGGATGCCCAGGCGCGCCCTGGTGGGTTGTGCCCACCTCGGGTTCCCCCCGGACCACCTCTTCGCTCTATAAATACACCAATATTCCCAAAACCTAGGGGAGTCGACGAAATATTGATCCAGCCGTCGCAGAGTCCAGAACCACCAGATCTAATCTAGACACCATCTCGGATGGGGTTCACCACCTCCATTGGTGCCTCTCCAATGATGTGTGAGTAGTTCTTTGTAGACCTTCGGGTCCATAGTTAGTAGCTAGATGGCTTCCTCTCTCTCTCCTGATTCTCAATACAATGGTCTCTTGGAGATCCATACAATGTAACTCTTTTGCGGTGTGTTTGTTGGGATCCGATGAACTTTGAGTTTATGATCGGATCTATCTCTTTTTATATCCATGAAAGTATTTTAGTTTCTTTGATCTCTTTTATGCATGATTTCTTATAGCCTCGTATTTCTTCTCCGATGTTTGGGTTTTGTTTGGCCAACTTGATCTATTTATCTTGCAATGGGAAGAGGTGCTTTCTAGTGAGTTTGATCTTACAGTGCTTGATCCCAGTGACAGAAGGGGAACCGACCCGTATGTATTGTTGCTACTAAGGATAAAATGATGGGGTCTATCTCTACATAGATAGATCTTTTCTACATCATGTCATCGTTCTTATTGCATTACTCTGTTTCTCCATGAACTTAATACACTAGATGCATGCTGGATAGTGGTCGATGTGTGGAGTAATAGTAGTAGATGCAGGTAGGAGTCGGTCTACTAATCTTGGACGTGATGCCTATGTAATGATCATTTCCTGGATATCGTCATGAGTATTTGAAGCTCTATCAATTGCCCAACAGTAATTTGTTTTACCCACCGTTTGCTATTTTTCTCGAGAGAAGCCACTAGTGAAACCAACGGCCCCCGGGTTTCTTTCCCATATTATTTGCCTTTGCTATCTATTTTCCTTTGCGTCTATTTTCAGATCTACTAAACCAAAAACCCAAAAATACCTTGCTACAATTTATTCTTATTTATTTTATTCGGCGTTCGATCTATCAATCTACTACAAATTTACCTCACGTTCATTTGCCTATCTTGAGGCATCGTACCCTGTAAGGGATTGACAACCGCTTTAACACGTCGGATTGCGAGAAGTTGTTATTTGTGTGCAGGTGCTATTTACATTGTGTTGCTTGGTTCTCATGCTGGTTCGTTAACCTTGGTTTCAGATCTGAGGGAAATACCTACCGCCGCTGTGCTGCATCATCCCTTCCTCTTTGGGGAAATATCGACGTAGCTTCAAGCGACATCAAAAGGAATTTCCGGCGCCATTGTCAGGGAGGATCTTCAACATATACCAGGTTCCTAATCATAAATCTCATCTCCTCGCAATTTACATTATTTGGCATTTGCCTCTCATTTTCCTCTCCCCACTTCACAAAAAATGCCATTTTATTCGCCTCTCTTTTTCGTCCGCCATTTTCTTGACGGATCTGTTTTTCAGTGCAATCTTGTTGTGTGGTCATCATGACTCAAGAGAACACCAAGTTATGTGATTTCTCAGATAGCAACAACAATGATTTCATTGGCACTCCGCTTGCTCCTCCCACCACTAGTGCGAAGACTTGTGATATTAATACCGCTTTGTTGAATCTTGTTATGAAAGATCAATTTTCTGGTACTCCTAATGAGGATGTCACGTCTCATCTTAATACCTTCGTGGAATTATGCGATATGCAAAATAAAAAAGATGTGGACAATGATGTGGTGAAGATAAAATTATTTCCGTTTTCTTTGCGTGACTACAAAAATTTGGTTCTCTTCTTTGCCTCACAATTGTATCGATTCTTGGAATAAGTGCAAAGATTCTTTTATCACTAAGTATTTCCCGCCCACAAACATTATTTCCCTTAGAACCCAGATCATGAATTTCAAGCAACTTGAACATGAGCATGTTGCACAATCTTGCGAAAGGATGAAAATGATGTTAAGGAATTGCCCAACTCATGGTTTAAATCTTTGGATGGTCATACAAAAAATTTATGCGGGGTTGAATTTTGTTTCTCGTAATCTTTTAGATTCCACTGCGAGTGGTACTTTCATGGAAATTACTTTGGGTGAAGCCACCAAATTGCTTGATAATATTATGGTAAATTATTCGCAATGTCATATCGAAAGAGCTCCTACTAGTAAAAAGGTTAATTCGGTTGAAGAAATTTCTTCTTTGAGTGAAAAGGTTGATGCTCTTATGGAATTGGTTGCTAGTAGAAGTGATCCTATTGATTTTAATGATATGCCTTTGTCTACTTTGATTGAACAAAATACTTATGCCATAGATGTGAATTTTATCTCTCGAAATAATTTCAACAACAATGCTTATAGAGGTAATTTTAATCCTAGGCCTTTTCCTAGTAATTCCTCTAATAATTATGGTAATTCCTATGGAAATCAATCTTATAATAATAATAGGAACACCTATGATCTTGAGAATAATATTAAAGAATTTATCAATACGCAAAAAGTTTTCAACACTTCCATAGAAGAAAAGTTGAGTGAGATTGATGATTTGTCTAGAAGTGTTGATAGAATTGCTCATGATGTGGAAAATCCCAAGATGAAATTTTTTGTGCCTATGGTTGATGAATCAACTAAAGGTCTTTAAGTTTCTATGGATGAAAGTAAGAAAAGAAGTGCTATGCTTTGAGCTAAAAGAGAATTTTTAGAAAAAGCGTTTTCTAGTGATTACTTTCACAAAAGTGATGAAGATCTTAAAATGATCGGTGTTTCTTCTATTGATTCCTTGTTTAGTAAAGTTAATATTGATGAAAAGGGACTGGAGAAGAGTCAACTTTAGCTAGAAGGCGTCCCAATATTTCAGAGGGTGGAAATCTTGTTGAGAAAATTGATAATAGTGGGTTTGAAGAGGTCAAAACTTTAGCTAGTGATGTGCCCACTCTTTTGGATTACAAAGACTTTAATTATGATAGTTGCTCTTTGATTTACTATATTTCCTTGTTGCAATCCATGATAAATTCACCTCGTCCTTATGATTAAAATAAAGCTTTTACTAAACATATTGTTGATGCTATTATGAAAGCTTTTGAAGAAAATTTGGAATTAGAAGTTTCAATTCTAAGAAAATTGCATGATGAATGGGAACCTAATATCAAATTCATGATTAAAAATTATGAGTGTTTTGCTTTGTGTGACTTGGATGCTAGTGTTTCTACTATTCCGAAATTTTTATGTGATGTGCTTGGTCTTACCGATCTTGAATCGTGTTCTTTGAATTTGCACTTGGCGGATTCTACTATTAAAAAGCCTATGGGAAGAATTAATGATGTTCTTATTCTTGCAAATAGGAATTATATGCCCATAGATTTTATTGTTCTTGATATTGATTGCAATCCGTTTTGTCAAATTATTCTTGGTAGACCGTTTTTACGCACTATTGGTGTCGTGATTGATATGAAAGAAGGTAATATTAAGTTCCAATTTCCTTTGAGGAAGGGTATGGAACACTTTCCTAGAACAAGAATTAGGCCATCATATGAATCAATCATGAGGACATCTTATGGATCTCGAACCAAAGATGACAAAACTTAGATCCTTGCTTTATGCCTAGCTAAGGGCGTAAAACTATAGCGCTTGTTGGGAGGCAACCCAATGAATAAAATTTATTTTTGCTTTTTGCTTCATCTTTTTGAGTGTTAGCACAATTATGCTACTGTTATGATTGTGTTTTTTATGTTTTAATTAGTGTTTGTGCCAAGTAAAGCCTTTAGGATCTTCTTGGGTGATAGTTGTTTGATCTTGCTGAAAAAACAGAAACTTTTGCGTTCACGAAAATAATAATCATTTTTTTTACCAAAGACCGATAAAATACCCATTCCACTTGCAGTAGATCAGTATACAAATTGCTCAGGTCTTCCTGATTTTTCAGAATTTTTGGAGTTACAGAAATATTTGAAATAGTCAGATTGCTATAGACTGTTCTATTTTGACAGATTCTGTTTTCTTTGTGTTGTGTGCTTATTTTGATGGATCTATGATTTTCTTCGATGAGTTTTTGCCATAGAAAAGTTGGAATACAGTAGATATAATGCAAGAAAAAAATATGAATTGGTTTGATACAACACTTATAGTAGTGAATTATTATTTTCTTATACTAATGGATCTCACGAAGGTTTTGTTGAGTTTTGTGTGATTGAATTTTTCAAGTTTTCGGTTATCTTACGATGGATGAAGGAATAAGGAGTAGAAGATCCTAATCTTGGGGATGCCCCGGCATCCCAAGCTATTATCCACAAATGAGCAACCAACTATGCTTGGGGATGCCCCCGAGTGGCATCCCCTCTTTCTTCTAACGACCATTGGTATTTTACTCCGAGCTATATTTTTATTCGTCACATACTATGTGTTTTGCTTGGAGCGTCTTGTATGATATGAGTCTTTGCTTGTTTTATTTTGTGTTTTAATTCTTGATCCCTTGCTGGACACACCTATTTGAGAGAGCCAAAATTACTTCATGACTTGTTAGAATTGCTCTCTTTGCTTCACTTAAATCTTTTATGAGCTATGGACTTGCTCTAGTGTTTCACTTATATCTTTTTGAGCATGGTGTGCTTTAGTATTTTTGAAGAAATGCTCTCTTGATTCACTTAGATTTATTTGAGAGTTAGTAAAATTTTCAAGAAATTCTCTCTTGCTTCACACAAATTAATTTGAGAGAAAGAAAAATTATGCTCATGATCTTCAATTATATTTGTTTGAGCTTTTGCAAAGCAACACATGAAAATTAGTCCCAAAGTGATAGATATCCAAGAAGGATATAATAAAAACTTTCATGAAGATCATTGGACAAAATAAACTTGATTCTTAGTAATAGTTTTGAGATATGATGATGTGATATGTGAGTCATCTTGATGAGTAATTATGCTTTAGTAAGAATATTGGTGTTAAGGTTTGTGATTCCCCATGCAAGCACGAAAGTCAATAGTCATTTAATGAAATTATATCCTACTTGTGGTGCATTATTCGGTGTTAATTATGCTTAATGCTCGCCTATGAGATTATCAGTTTCTTGGCTGGTCGCTTCTCAATCTTTTGCTAGCCTTCATTTTGCACTAAGTATGACCACTACTTGTGCATCCAAAAACCTTTAAATCAGTTTTGCCACATGAGTCCACCATATCTACCTATATGTGGTATTCTTTTGCTGTTCTAAGCAAATTTGCATGTGCCATCTCTAATTTTCAAAAATAAACTTCCTTTTTGTGTGTTCGTTTCGCTCGTGGAGCGGTGAGGGATGGCTAATATTTTCCATGCTAGATGTGTTATTCTCATGATGAGTGTTTATTCACTTGTCATTGCACGAGAGTAAGGCAAAGGTATTAGGGATGCCCAGTGCTAAAATGAAAAAATGAATTTACTTTATGTTGTCAAACAATCAATTCCTTGGAAAGTGTTCGTATGGAGGGCAACCCTGGATACGGCTAGCCATGGAAAGAGAAAGTATGGTGGAAAAAGGAATAAACTTTATTTTCTGTTTGGGAACTGCCTATGATATATCTAAGCATGGAAAGTGTTGGGAACTCTAAGTCGTTTTCGTTGGTGGGATGGATACACCACCCAAAATGCTTTTATCTCTAAGTTTTTCGCTTTGAACTCTCGCACCTCTACAAATCCCTACTTCCCTCTGCGAAGGGCCTTTCTTTTACTTTATGCAATTTTTATTTTGAGTTTGAGTCTCCATATTCTCTTATAAAAGCACCAACTAGGAGGCAATATGATCGTACGTGAGTATTGGGTGTAGCTAATATGCGAGTGTGCTTCATGAATGGATCAATGGTTGAGCATGATGGGTTAGGGATAACTTATTTTAGCGTTGATATTTTGAAAGACATGGTTGCTTGTTAATATGCTTGAGTATTTAAATTATCATGTAAAAACTAGACTATTGCTTTGAACAATATAAAAGCCCAAATGTCCATGCTATAAACAAAAGAATATGATATGACATGTTAGGCAGCATTCCACATCAATTTTTTTGTTTTTATCACTTACCTACTCGAGGATGAGTAGGAGTTAAGCTTGGGGATGCTGATACGTCTCCAACATATGTATAATTTTTATTGTTCCATGCAGTTTTATTATCAATCCTGGATGTTTTATAGTCATTTTATATCATTTTTTGGTACTAACCTATCGACATAGTGCCAAGTGCCAGTTGCTATTTTTTCCATGTTTTTTACATCGCAGAAAATCAATATCAAACGGAGTCCAAATGCCATGAAACTTTACAGAGATTTTTTATGGACCAAAAGGAACGTAATGGGCCCTAGCAGCACCTGGGGGTGCCCCGAGGGGAGCACAACCCATCAGGGCGCACTAGGAGGCCCACGCGTGCCCTGGTGGGTTGTGCCCACCTTGGGTGCCCCCGGACTGCCTCTTTGCTCTATAAATACCCCAATATTCCCAGAACCCTAGGGGAGTCGACGAAATATTGATCCAGCCACCGCAGAGTCCAGAACCACCAGATCCAATCTAGCATCATCTGGGATGGGGTTCACCAACTCCATTGGTGCCTCTCTGATGATGCATGAGTAGTTCTTTGTAGAACTTCGGGTCCATAGTTAGTAGCTAGATGGCTTCCTCTCTCTCTCTCTCTCCTGATTCTCAATACAATGGTCTCTTGGAGATCCATACGATGTAACTCTTTTGCGGTGTGTTTGTTGGGATCCGATGAACTTTGAGTTTATGATCGGATCTATCTCTTTTTATATCCATGAAAGTATTTTAGTTTCTTTGATCTCTTTTATGCATGATTGCTTATAGCCTCGTATTTCTTCTCCGATGTTTGGGTTTTGTTTGGCCAACTTGATCTATTTATCTTGCAATGGGAAGAGGTGCTTTCTAGTGGGTTTGATCTTACAGTGCTTGATCCTAGTGACAGAAGGGGAACCGACCCGTATGTATTGTTGCTACTAAGGATAAAATGATGGGGTCTATCTCTACATAGATAGATCTTTTCTACATCATGTCATCGTTCTTATTGCATTACTCCATTTCTCCATGAACTTAATACACTAGATGCATGCTGGATAGCGGTCGATGTGTGGAGTAATAGTAGTAGATGCTGGCAGGAGTCGGTCTAGTAATCTTGGACGTGATGCCTATGTAGTGATCATTTCCTGGATATTGTCATGAGTATTTGAAGTTCTATCAATTGCCCAACAGTAATTTGTTTTACCCACTGTTTGCTATTTTTCTCGAGAGAAGCCACTAGTGAAACCTACGGCCCCCAGGTCTCTTTCACATATTATTTGCCTTTGCGATCTATTTTCCTTTGCGTTTATTTTCATATCTAGTAAACCAAAAACCCAAAATTACCTTGCTGCAATTTATTCTTATTTATTTTATTCGGCGTTCGATCTATCAATCTACTACAAATTTACCTCACGTCCGTTTGCCTATCTTGAGGCGTCGTACCACTGAAGGGATTGACAACCAATTTAACACGTCGGGTTTTGAGAAGTTGTTATTCGTGTGCAGGTGTTGTTTACATTGTGTTGCTTAGTTCTCCTATTTGTTCGATAACCTTGGTTTCACATCTGAGGGAAATACCTACCACCGCTGTTCTGCATCATCCCTTCCTCTTTGGGGAAATACCGACGTAGCTTCAAGCGACATCACCTATCCACTCGTTCACTTGAAGAGACTCCAATGGCGACCCGAGGGGTGAGCCTGCTGGATATGGACTTCAGCAAGGAGTTCACCTTTGAGTTCACCGTTAAGTCCCATGGTTACACCAAGTTGAATGTGATGTACACCAACAATCCGGACTCGGTGAAGCTCTGCCTCACCGAGTTCAAGCAATACATAGAGGATGAGAAAGCACAAGGTCGCAGGACTAGACCTTGTGCCCATCCATTCGTCTCGTGGCACGGACCAGCAGATCACGGTCGCCCAAGTATGCATGCGGGACGAGGTTCTCGTCTACCACTACTGTAGGTCCATCAGAGGTTCTGGAGCATTTTCCCGTTTCTTTGGCAGCGCCGACTGCACCTTCGCTAAGGTGGATATAAGGAAGAATGCAACGATTCGGCCATCTGGTGCAACAAGCTTGTCGACATCCAGAAGCAATAAAAGATCATCGGCAACGGGCAGGAGAAAGACTCTGTGGTTGACCTCGCCAGACCATCATAGACCCCTGCTACGCCAACATGAAAGAAGATAACAATACCAAGGATCTGAACACGTGGGAGGTACATCTGAATCTAGCCTACATAACCTACACGGCCAAGGACGCATACGCATGCTACGACATGTACAGGCGGATCTTGGACATGAAGGTGTGTCTGCTTCCCATAATCGGCGAGTACACGGACAGCCGCAGCGTCATGATCAAGCATGCCAGGAAGGTCTAGATGTTGTACTTTATCTGTTTATAAGCACCTTTATCATCTGAGTGTTTCATGCATTAGCCTATGTGTCGTAATTATCTGTTTTGTCCGAAATATTTATTCTAAGAACTGATTGACCTGTTTGCTTTTTTTAGTGGCTATTTGATTATGTATGTAACTAGTTCACTCATATGTTTCAAAAAAACTAGTTCACTTGGTTGCCGTGCTTTGACTTTCCTTCCTCCCAACGTATCCCCCTTCTCAGGTGGACCCACCAGGTCTCGTACACAGACATATGGGACCAACCACCTATCCATTTGTATTTCTTTATTTTGTTCAATCTTTCGTCCTCTTCCTATACAATGGCTGGCCATCATAGCCTATGGCGTTGGCCAGGCCATCCCTCTACTCCCACACATTGTCCAGCGGTGGCAGATCCATCGGCCCACCCAGCACCCGAACAAGTCAACCCTCGTACTCCCCTCCGCCTGCGTCTTCCCCCACTCTAGTTCGTTTGGTCCAAGGTCTCGACGTCATCCTCCACCTTGGTGCTCTCACCGCGGCACCGCTGTCTGTATTCCCAACACGGTCAGCAAAACAAGAGGAATCGGGAGACAACTGTTCATCGAGAGGCTGACAGTCCCGGGCCCACCAGGTCCATGGCCTAGGTTTTGTTGTTTAACATGGGCAGGCCACGACATGTTTCAAAGTTTTTTGGATCCAGCGGGTATCAAGCGGCCTCTGGGCCTCCCAACCTAGCTTGTCTATAACATCAGCAGCCCAAGTTATGTTTGTTTTTTCGAGATGACGCACAGCTCAGTTCTATTTTTTCTATAAGAATGCAAAACTGAACCTATGTTTTCCCTTCTATAATAGTACATATATATATATATCTTATTTTATAACATATATATAATAGAAACAACATAAGGTTCCGTTAAACCTTTCATTCGTCCAACCATTTTATAGACCTTCCCACTTCCTTTATTTTTCGTTTTCATTAATCCTATATCTAAATTTTCTCCCACTTTCTTTTTCCATGTAAACTGAGTTTTCTCCCACTACTTTTCCCTAGAACCAACTCAACTGTCCCACGTCTAGCCTAAAAAATAATAATACCCCACATCCTATTAACTCATCAAAATAAAATGATATTTTATTTCGTAAATTGAAAGTTCTTACAAAATAATAATAATAATTGTTTATATATAACTTGGCAAGTTAACTCCTAGTGATTGCGTACATAAGCTTGCGAAGATTTTACTGAGCAATGCTGTAATAGACGTGTAATCATGTGTTTATGTTTTTATAACAATTCTCCGTCCAGCCCAACATGATATTTTCACCCAGCCCAGCAAGTCTGTGGATTTCGAGCAAAATGCAAATGGGCTTTAAATTCTACAATATATATATATATAAATGGGCTCCATAGATGCTACATCATTATTTCACCTAGCCCACCAAATGGACTAAAAAAACAAATGGACTGGCTGACATGTGGGCCAGTAGGTCGAAGCCTAAGCAAGGCGTTGGATTTACATCCAACGGCCGGCATTCTTCTTCAAACTCTCATCTTCTTCCCCCAGCACTGTCGGGACCGCCTGCTCTAGCCTCCGGCATCCAGCAGTGTTGTTTTACGTGCCTTGCAGCGAAACCTACCCACCGAAGGCCAAACCATCCCTCCACTCTGCACCTCCTATTATTCTCTACCGAGTGTAGGCCCACCCCGCACCCAAACCAGTCAAGTTTCCCACTCATCTCCGTCTACTACTCCATGATGACCCACAAGTATAGGGGATCAATTGTAGCTCTTTTTGATAAGTAAGAGTGTCGAACCCAACGAGGAGACGAAGGAAATGACAAGTAGTTTTCAGTAAGGTAATGTCTGCAAGTGTTGAAATTGTAAGTAGCAGAGTAGTTTGATAGCAAGATAATTTGTAACGATTGAGTAATGATAGTAGTATCAAAAGTGCAACAAGGAAGACCAATCCTTTTGAGGCAAAGGACGGGCCAAAACGGTCTCTTCTGATAAGCAAAGCGTTCTTGAGGGTACACGGGAATTTCATCTAGTCACTTTCATCATGTTGGGTTAATTCGTGTTCGCTACTTTGATAATTTGATATGTGGGTGGACCAGTGCTTAGGTGTTGTTCTTACTTGAACAAACCTCCTACTTATGATTAACCATCCCGCAAGCCTCCGCAAGTATGAGAAAAGTAATAAGAATAAATTGAAACCGTAGCATTAAACTTTTGGATCCAATCAGTCCCTTGTGGAATAGCGCATAAACTGGGGTTTAAATTTCTGTCACTCTCGCAACCCATCATCTAATTACTACTCCACAATGCATTCCCTTAGGCCCAAATATGGTGAAGTGCCATGTAGTCGACGTTCACATGACACCACTAAGGCAATCACAACATACATACTATCAAAATAACGAATGCATATCAAATTCACATGATTTCTTGCAACATGATTTCTCCCGTGACCTCAAGAACGAAGGTAACTACGCACAAATGATAAACACACTCATGATCAGAGGAGTATTAAATAGCATATTGGATTTGAACATATAATCTTCCACCAAATAAACCATATAGTAATCAATTACAAGCTGTAATCAACACTACTAGTCACCCACAAGTATCAATCTATAGTTCCGGTAACAAGACTGACCACAAGAGATGAACTAGGGTAACAAGACTGAACACAAGTATCAATCTGTTGTTGAAGATGTTGATGGAGATTGCCCTCCCCAAATGGGAGAGTTGTTGGTGGTGATGATGACGATGATTTCCCCCTCCGGGAGCGAAGTTCCCCCGGCGGAATCGCTCCGCCGGAGGGCAAAAGTGCTCCTGCCCAAGTTCCGTCTCGAGGCAGCGGCGATTCGTTATGAAAGTACTCTCTTTTTTTCTAGGTCAAAATGACTTATATACCAAAAGATGGGCACCGGAGGTGGGCCAAGGAGGGCACAACCCACTAGGGCGCGCCTGGGCTCCCTGGCGCGCCCAGGTGGGTTGTGCCCACCTGGTGGGCCCCCTCTGGTAGTTACTTGCTCCAATAATTCTTAAATAATCCATAAAAAATCTCCGTGAAGTTTCAGCTTGTTTGGAGTTGTGCAGAATAGGTGGCCTAACATAGCTTTTCCAGGTCAAGATTTCCAGCTGCAGGAATCCTCCCTCTTTGTGTATACCTTCATATTATGAGACAAAGGCATTAGAATTACTCCAAAAAGCATTTTTATGGATATAACATTATAAATAACAGTAAGAAAACATGATGCAAAATGGATGTATCAACTCCCCCAAGCTTAGACCTCGCTTGTCCTCAAGCGAAAACCAAAATCAAAAAACATGTCCACATGCTTTGAGAGAGAGGTGTCGATAAAAACAAAATACGGACATAGAAACATCATGTTGATTATTATAACAACAACAAAATTAAACATAGGACTTTTATCATAGAACTTTTATCATATACTTCTCATGAATAAGTAATAGTTCATCACACAATCGAAGTATAAAGAAAAACCTTTATTAGAAACTAACAAACTATGTTCTCAGTCAACTTTGCAACTACAATTCATCATCTTTTTAGGAAGGGTCACGTGTCGGAGCCTTTAGGCAAGTCCACATACTCAACCATCATATAGTCTTCTATGATTGCTAACACTCACCGCGTACACATGAGCAAAACGTTTCAACCGGACACATAGAAAGGTAGGGGCTTATGGTTTCGCCTCCCAACATACTCACCTCAAGGGTGATGTCAACGATAATAACTCATGCCACCCATATTCAACTGGATATATGTGCCTATATCTTTCCTCACCACATGATGCTTGCCAAAGGAAAAAAATAAAAGGAATAGAGAGAAATTTTTTGACTACTCTTGCATAAAAGTAAAAGATAGGCCCTTCGCAGAGGGAAGTAGAGGTTGCCATGCGCTTATTTCTTTGTATGCTCAATCCCTTCGCGCAAAAGAACGTTATGTTACATTGCCCCTTGTGATAGCGACCTTTATTATGCAGTTTGTCGCTTTTATTCTTCACCATCACAAGTTCGTGCAACGCTCAATTTTCTCTTACACCAAATGTCTCACACTTTTAGAAGCAATTTTTATTGCCTTTTTGCACCTATGACAACTTACTTGAGGGATCTTGCTCAATCCCTAGCTAGGTATGATGGACTCTTCAAAATGAGATTTGGGGTTTAAGGGTTTTTGGATGCACAAGTACACTGGTACGCGTTGGTGCTATACAAACGGTTTTTAACCCCTTTCCGTGACGGCATTTGGAAGCGTTGCCAAGTGAGTGTGGGTGATAAGCGGGTCCTTCCCACACGACCCAGAAACCGTCGGGGATAGGGACCCTACAGTACTCCTACTCGTTTCTGCTCGCATTGCCATCGCAGTCGGTATTCTATGGTGCTACGTCTATGATGTGCGGCCCATCACAAACCGTTCACTATTATAGAACTTGTATGATGCGCGGCCCATCACAAACGGTTCACTGTTAAGAAGATTAGCTAATCATCGTACGAGTGTCAGACAGGATTACTAAACATCGGACCGTCATAACATCGTCGTACACAACAACTATCGCACACGCTATTATGTGGTGCAACGTTTACGATGCATACTTCATCAGAAACACTTCATGGTTGTGAATCATGTACGATAAGGCAACTAACACAAACGTTTAGTTTTCCCGCACCATTTGTGATATTGTCTGACATCACACACGCTTTGCAAACGACAACTATGTGCATGCTTGCACACGTTTCCTCTGTGTGAACCGTCACGGATTATGGAGTATATCACAAACATTTGTGTTTTACCAACCGTGTGTTCCATAACAACCTGGGGAGCGTAATTTCACCGTAATTTAATTGCTGTTATTTCAAATTGTACCTAATTTGAATTTGAATGTATGCTACAGCTTTGTTCATATCCGTCAGGTTCAAACAACCAATGCATTATTCGATTTATAGGTACATATGTTCAAGAATTACATAAGAACCAAATAAAGAATGATGAACCACAGTTGTATACTTGTATTGTTAAAGATGGTAAAGAAAGAGGTGAAATATATTATGGTTGTTGAACAAGGTGAAGCGGAATGCCCATATTGTGCCCTCCTCCATGCAGAAGGCACGCACGACTCTAGTCCAACCCCTTGTGATGGTCGACAGGCCATCCTTCACGGTCTTCATGAAAACATCTAGATAATCATCGTGTTCTGGTAGAAATACTTTAACCTTTGCATGCCCACCAATCATGTAGTTTGAGAGGCAATCTTGAGTAAACTGCTTTCGCAACCACTGCAAAGGAAGAAGATTCAGACATTGTCATCTAACACAACTCATTATGGGCAGTAAAAAGAAGGCTGCAGAGTTCTTACTTACCATCTTGCAGTTCGTTGTTGTCTTGGATAAAGTGTAAACAAATAGTTTAATTGCCATCTTTGGACCCATTTTACTAACAATCTTTATCAGCTTCCTCACTTGATGTTGGTTCATCGATATCTCATTGCCCCATACACAGAAAGGGTCGAAGCGCGGATCTTTACCAATGACATATGTACCTAAAGGCACCAAATTAATATTAGAAGCTAAACAGTAATTGCACAATGATGTAGTACAACACTCTTTTATAATATGTCTATATACATCCATATGTGGTAGTCCATTTGAAATCTCTACAAAGACAAATATTTAGGAACGGAGGGAGTATCTTATAACATCCAATATACTCATACATTAGATGAATTAACATCTTATATTATGGGCCGGAAGGAGTTCAGTGCATTCTTACAAATTATCGGCTGATTAACTGCTGCTGTATCCATGGGTTACAGTTAGTTTGAGCTAGTTCGGGCTCAAATAGCCCGAAAGTATATTTAAACATGAGGGCTAGTTTGAGCTAGTTGCATCTATAACCCACCCAAAAAAACTATCCAACCCAAGAGGTGCTAACTAGAGCAAGTTCTCCTAGTGCATTTATTGTCAATCTAACCCCGCCATCCAAACAACTCTTTGGATGGAGTTAGTTCATGGTTAGTCATGAGCTAGAAACTAACTCTAACCTCTAGCTAAGTTGAGTATCTAAACAGGGTTGTGTTGTTGTTATTGCTGCTTCTGCTCTTCTAACTATATCTAGATATCATTAGAACATTAATGTAACGCTCTTCCTTGTTTCTATGTAGCCTAGGATTGCATATTTAGACATTAAGTACAGTGCATGTTGCTATGTAGCCTCAGATATATAACATATGGCCCTAGTTAACCTAGATAAATGGGTTGCAGATATATTCAGTTAAAAGTCCGATTCACCGATTAGTCCCTTATTAGCCGCCGGCCTATATGGCACCAGCTACCGATATACTGAACAGTGAGCAGATATAAGCCATGGGATGAAACTAGCCTAGATGGAAAATAGCAGTCGTTCCCAAAATTGTCCTATGTAAGTACATCGAGAAGCATGTTAAGCACAACAGGCTAAACATCAACCAAAATTATCCATGGCAGACAAAATAATCTCCAAAAGATAGCTTCAGTGTGCAGGTTTAAGCACGCTAGTAAAGCAAAACAAGTGGAAAGATGTGCTAACTGCAACAGGCCTAACATTTAACAACAAGAAAACATAATCATTCAAACCAGTATTGTGTCGGTCTAAGTACACTGTTTATTGTTAAATAGAAATGGAAAGGCGAGTTAACTACAAGATGCAGCGACCAAATGTAGTCATTCATAGTGGTATTGTTGAAACTGGTACTAATGAAATTGAACTACACAGTTCATACTTGCACATATAGAACATCACGTTGTGAATAACTGGAATAAACAATTCATACTACGAACAACCAAATATAGCATTTGAAACTGAACATATGCTAACTACAAACAACCGAACAATCAAAAAACTTTAAAAGAGGCATATGCTAGCTATAACAGGCTTAACAACAAGCAAATATATGCATTCCTATCGGCATGTTCAAAACTTGATTAATGAAATGTACTGCATAGTAAATAATTGCATATATAGAGCATCACATTGTGAACAACTGAAATAAACAAGGCATACTGCAAACAACCAGATATAGCAATTAAAACTAGACATATTCTCACTACACTACAAAAGGGACTCGACAAAACAAATCATGGATTTCCCCCTATGAAGAGGCACGGAAAAACAAATCATGGGTTTCCTCACTTGTCACAGATGGGCTTGTTCCCATGGGAAGAGCACGGACCCTGGATGCGCTCCATGTTGTCGCAGATGGGCTCCTTCCCATTGGAAGAGAACGGCTGTAGGGTGCCCTCCCTGATGTCGCAGACGGGCGCTTTCCCCTTGGAAGAGCAGATGGGTTCTTTCCCCTTGGAAGAGCCGAAGAGGGTGCCCTCCTCATGGTCACCGTCGATGAGATCTGACTTGAAAGCTGTGGATCCCAAGCCAACGTCGCAGAACATGTCCTTCAGAAATGACAAAACGGGCTCGATGGCAATGTAGAATGGCAAATTGTTGATAGCAAGCCAGAGGAGATCAGTGGTGGGGCCATGGATGACATCGACGGTGGTTGAACCCGAGGGGTTGGGGGTGGGCCACTTAACCTGTGACATAGCCCACCTCAGGCCATCGCTATCGTTGACCTTGATGTCATAGTCGGCGGCCGAGACATGCCTGCATACTCTAGCTCGCTGCTTGAGTGCTTGCCGCCAGTAATGGTCATCAGCTTCCTCGGCGACGTCGGGCGAAGAGACCGCTATACACCTCTTTTGGGCCAGTCGCTCTTCGAGCTCCACGGGAAGCGTAGCCGGCCTTAGGCTGCGATGCTCTGGAGTGGGGGATGGGAATCTGTGGGAAAGGGGCATTTGGCAGGCGTCATCTAAGAAACTCAGGGTGGCCTGGGTATAGAGATCGGTGGGTAAGCTGCACGGGCAAACCGGCAGATGTTGACAGTGGAGGCCTTTGCTAGGGTTTCGACCTAGGGAGGGGGGAGTGTGCATGCACGCCCGAGGAGGTTTGGGTGTGTGTGTGTATTGTGTGTGGAGTGGGGCGGGGGTGTTTGAGAAATGACGCGGGTACTGAAAATTTTACTACGCGGGAGTCAAACACGGGAGTAAAATGCCGGGCTATTGAAAATTTTGATGACAGTGCATCGCACACAGTCCAGAGATAACAACCAGTGTTATGAAACAGAAAAACCCTCATGGCGGGCGAATATTTTCTAGGGATGCAGGCGGGATTGGGAACAAGAAACATCGCACACGGTCCGGAGATAACAACCGTGTGTTATGAAACAGAAAAATCCTCTAGGCGCGTAGATATTTTCTAGGGATGCAGGCGGGATTGGGAAGAAGAAACATCGCAGACGGTCCGGAGATAACAACAGTGTGTTATGAAACAGAAAAACACTCGAGGCGGGCAGATATTTTTGACAGGGGGAGCCTCGTGGATCCCAATGTACTATGCTGATGTGTGCGTGACAGGGGCACCGGCATAGCACACAGTTAGTTTGAGTGAACCGTGTCTGTTGCGTCATCCAACTTGTCTAATGTTCATAAATTTGGCGAAAAATGACGCGGGAGAGGGTCAGAACACAAACACACTTGCATGTGGACCAAATTTATGTATCAAAAGGGTGGTAGCTAGCAGCCCCTCAACCGAGGTTCACCTAGCAAAGTGCGAAGTAGCTAGTAGCCCCTCCCTCGTGTCGGCCCGAAGGGGATTCTAAGCTATGAATGCATGCCCCCCCCCATCGAGGTTCACCTAGCAAAGTGCGAAGTAGCTAGCAGGCCCCCCTCGTGTCGCCATGAGGGGAATCCTAAGCTATGAATGCATGCCCCCCCAACCGAGGTTCACGTAGCAAAGTGCGAAGTAGCACACCCCCCCCCACATACACACTTCTAGTCGACGGGCTAGAGAGGCATATCTCACCAAGATGGATCGTAAAACAGACCAAGAATAATCCACCTTGGTCATACAACCTATCTCTTGTTGTTGGTCAAAGTGATGACCGTCCATGCGACCCCGGAGATGGGCTAGCTCGCCAATAATCACGCAAGTAGCTAGTCCCCGAAGACAACCACTGCATGCGTGTGGCCCAAACATATGTATGGAGAGGTGTGTTTTTGAGTAACAATGGAACAACTTTGATGTGGCACCATGCTTTCGAACTAGAAATCCCCACACTGAGTGAGGGTTAGGTTGACGATGCATATGTATGTTACACCACACTTCAAGTCAATGACGGGGATTCATGCATGCATGCGTGCATAGTATATTTGCTCAAACTTAAGGTCTGAATCTCACCATGACCTATACTACGATAACACGAACCAAATGAAGAATCCGCCATGGTAACCTACCTTGTTGTTGGTCAAGGTGATCATGGATGTCCACAGGGGCCCACGAATATATAGGCTTGTCATCGATAACCACGCGAGGGCGTGTACAGTTCGAAGGAAACCACTACATGCATATGTATGGAGGTGATGCATGCATGCATGTTTGAGTACCATTTCACAACATTGATGTGGCGTGTGCGTCAAAAATCATACACTAGCTCCCCACACAGAGCGAGATCAGGTCATGATATGTCGTTGTACTAGCCACTTCGACTCGATGGGAGGGATTCATGCATACACATGCATGTGTGTGTGCTCAAAATGTATCATGCATGTCATCCAAGAGAAAAAATAATAATCCCCTCCTAAGTCAAATTAACCTCTTGTTGTTAGGAAAAAAGTGGTGATGGACCAAGCAGGCCCATAGATGGAAAGCATCGATATCGCTGATAACCGCTTAAGAGGGTGCCAGAGGACAACCACCACCCCTTTGCATGGGCCAAACATATATATGTTGAATACCCAGAATGCACAACTTTGATGTGCCACATGCCTCAAAAACCGTAAACCATGCACCCACAGAGAGCGAGGTTCATGAAGCGTACTACATATGATGGTCCCCTTCCCCCCTCTTCACCGCATACTATATGCTCCTGCTGTAATATATGTACAACCCAAAAGAATCCTCATCGATGGTGAAATTAATTAACCTCTCCCGATGTAGGTCAAAGTGATGCATGCATGCATCGATGATGGCCTCGTGGGCCCACAGATGGAAGCATCACATGTGAGTGTCCTAGCTAGGATAACCATCGCGTGCATGCATGTGGCCCAAAAGGGTGTTGTGTGATGTTTGAATAGCCAATTTCATAATTTTGATGTGGCACGTGCCTCGGAAACCAAAAAGTCCTGACATTGAGTGAGGTGTACTTGTTCACGGACGCGTACGTATAGTATATATGCTAGTCCCCTCCCACCTCTTCGATGCGTACTATATACCACCATAACACAAACAAAAAAGATTCTACCTTGCTGGTCAAATTAACCTCACTGCCGACTGTTCATCAAAGTGATGGACGATGACCTCGCGGGCCCACAGAAAGCGTCACACGTGAGTATCGAGTGTCGTGTAGGACAACCATCGACTGCATGTGGCCAAAACATGTATGTATGAAAGGGTCGTGTAATGTTTTAAATAACGATTTCATGACTTTGATGTGGCACCGGCCTGCCTAACAAAATGGCCAACCCACACGGTGGCTTACAACTCGTAGTGTACTACGAGCCACCCGCCACCCCAGATGCACACACCCACACACACACTGTGAATCCACCTCAACTACAATGCATGTTAAATTAAGTATCCCATGGTGAACATATGTTACCAAAGGAGGGACGTTTTAATTTCAAACAAATCATAGAGATCATTAAGACGTTTTAGTACATTAATTGATTGATTTTCTATGGGTATAACGTGCAAAAATCAAATTTGAGCTACATACACACGTGACAGTGCACCTAAATGGATTGCAAAAACACATGTGTCTCACTGGGTCCATGTTTACTCCCCATGCAACAAATCCCAAACATTGAGAATCTTGATTTTTAAATTCTAGTACATCCAAAACTTATTTGAAGTTCATGAAACTTATCGTGTTGTCATATGGACACCAATACAAAGTGGCATTGTACTTTTTTGTCAAATTTGAGACCAGTTTTGATGTAATCTTTATCTAATTACAAACGGGAGATTATTAGTAATTGGGAACCAATATCCCAAACGAATTATTTATTCGAACCATGAGCATTAGACCAACAATGGATACGTGCCATCCTTCGGTTAAGCAATAAAGCGACAGCATTAATCATCCAAATAGAAAAACAATATACGTGCCGCCGGGTGACCCGTGTGCTGTGCGAGCAGGCGTGTGTTCACAGGACGCATGTGAGCAATCCGTCGCGCAGGCAGACAGGGAGGTGTGCGTGTAAGTGTGTGAATTGACAGAGGCATGCTCGCTGCGCAGTGTCATCAGGAGGCGTGCGAGTAGCTGTGTGAAACTTTGGGTAGGCATGCCAGCAGTCCGGTGTGTAGGCTCACCGGGAGGTGAGCCATCGGTTTGGCCGCCGCCCGCCTCTCTCCCACAATTCCATATTAATAGTGCGCCCGAGCGGCCACACCCCTATCCTCGCCACACACACACGCACACAATCCTCTCTCTCTCTCCGCTTGCATCCTCGATGCCACTCTCAGTATTCAAAGCCGTTAGTGTATGAGGATGCCGCCGAAGCGCCCCATTGGAGAGAGTGGCGATGCCGGGGATGCTAAAGCACCTAAGCACGGCGTGGAGACGGAGACAGAGGTTGCCGTCACCGCCGGCGAGTTATCGCTGCACCCTACGTCGATGACGTCGAGCTTCCACAGCTAGAGGCAGAGTTCCACACCGACTCTGGTGACGACCACGGCGACGACTCCGACAACCACACCGGCGACGACTCCGACGACCACTCCGGCGATGACTCCGACGACAACGGACAGCTGGTTAGTCATCTATACCCATTTATGTGTCAAATAGATCATAGGGTTTCTCTGGTCACTCCTGCCTCCCCATTTTTGGAATAGAAATCCTATGGTTATGTTCTCCCAATCCATGAAATTTGAGTAAGTTTCATTACATCCGTGTAGTGCATTGATTGTTTGAATGGTACAAGTGATAAGTGATTAGTTGTTTCATCTTTGCAGATGATTTTATGCTAGTAATCCGACTAGGGTTGGCGTTCGTGCTTATAATTCCTAGCCAGGACTTGACAATTGATTTTGAATGACCTGCATATGTTTGTGCCATAATTTTCTTCAAGATTGTCTTTACGTAGACGATTGTGCTTAAAAATCGAACCATAATCTCTGGATATGTATAAATAAATAGCCATAAATTCCTAATCCTACTTCACGACATGTAATCATTGATTTGATGCCAAATTTGTTTTACTATTTCTATAGGTGTTGTCTGACGATGTGGACAACGAGGATGAAGATGTCCAGAGGAGGTACAAGAGGAAAATCCTAAGGGAACTTTATGCGGGAATGCATAACAGGCATATTAGGACCAGGAACGGCGGCTATCGATGCCCATTATGCAACCAGAAGCTTCATGACGCGTATCTAAGTGTTCTGGTGCATGCAAGAGGACGGGCCGTTGGCTCCTTCAAGCAGAAGTATTCTCGCAGGGTGGCGCACGGCGCGTACACCGAGTACCTAGAGAAGCATCAGGATCGTGCCGGCATGTGAGATGAGATGTGGGATGGATCGAACTATGTATGCTTGGGTATGCTTAATGACGGTTGAACTATGTACTTATGGTTGAACTATTCTTATGTACGTGTACGCTTGTTATCTATGTTTGAGTATGTTAAATATTTGGTCAAAATTTGGTAAAAATTACAAAGGGGGACCAATAAACCAGGACGGAGGTAGTACGTTAATCACACACGGTTCCCAAAATTGGAACTGTGTGCAATGACTTTCATTTTGCCTGTTGCGTCAATCACACACTGTTCGCTCTAGCAAACCGTCGCCCCCAAAATTCTTTGTGGGACAAAATACCCTCACCACCCAATTCAAAAAAGAAAAAAGAAAACCCTCACAATCCCCACATCACAAAAACCATCACGCCGCCCGCCACCCCCTCCGGTATGTTCCCCATTCACACCTGCACAAGCTCCTCCGCGTTTATGCCATGGCACCGCCTATCGCGACGGCAAACACTTAGATCGACACCTGCCGCCGCCGCCAGGATGCCGGCAAAGCCCATCGCACTTCGCCACTTCCGCTTGCCGCTGCCTATCGCCATCGACTTTCTCGACGCCGCTCACGGTCGACACAGCTCCGCTCGGTTGGGGAATCTGTCGTACTGAGGGTTCTTTCTCATGGACGACAAGGTAACTAATTTAATGAGATATTATCTCATCTCTTATCCCAGTTCATCTGCCTCCTTTAATCACCCGGCGAAAATCGCCGTGAATTCATTTTTATTCGAGCTGATTTGAGGGTTTTCTTTCATTCATAGAATGTACAGTGCGCTGACACTTCAGGACTTTGCGACCTCCGCCAGAGATTCCATCTCACCGTACCAGATAACTTGAGGACGCGCGCGGTATGTTCAATCTCACCCTAAATCGGTTGGCATGGCCTACTTTCCTGAACATATTCTAAATATTGCCACATTTGGATAAAAGGTACCACATGCACCCTATACATCAAAGGGGATTTTCCCCCTCTTCTTTCTATATTAGGAAAATTAATGATGTATTGTTCTCTCAGTTACTCTCATAATTCCATGAAATCATGTTTACCCTATATGTTTAATTATAGATTTTTGTCCTTCGATTTCAACTGTTGTACAGTTCTTTCAATTTGGGCCCATATTTGCATGTTACCATATTTTCTTTAACAATCCTACCATTTTCTACAGCGCATCCCTTGCTATGCAATAGATTATGTAGTGCACAATTTTTCCCTTTACATAGATCAAGGCTGCACGGATTCCATACTGCACACAAACCATGGATCTACAATCGTTGCTACTCTAAGGCTTTATGAACGTGGTGACTCCTATTTTGGCATTGGCTTTTGGAAAGAAATTTCTAACTTTTATGTACTGAAAGCTGGCACTAAAATTGCGCTGCACATAAAAAGGTCTGGTCATGAGATATATGCTAACTTCCCCGACAAAATAATCTGTCCAGACATTATTCGAAGTATGTTTTCGTTTCAACTATCTGCATGTTGACTTACCCAGCAATGTCAAATGAATTGTGTAGTATTTAAGCAACCAATTGTTATTCCCTTTTCTTAATATATTCCTACCTAATAGCTTCTAGTTATTGTGACGCCCCCGATTTGACCGTACACTAATCATACACACAAATGTGTACGATCAAGATCAGGGACTCACGGGAATATATCACAACACAACTCTAGACAAAAATTAAAATAATATAAGCTTTATATTACAAGCCTGGGGCATGGAAGGCTCTTATACAAATGCTCGAAGACACAAGAGTCAGCGGAAGCAATAATATCTGAGTATAGACATAAGTTAAAACAAGTTTGCCTTAAGAAGGCTAGCACAAAAGTAGCAACGATCAAAAAGGCAAGGCCTCCTGCCTGGGACCTCCTAACTACTCCTCGAAGCTGAACTCCACGTAGAATCATCCTCGGGATCCTCTGGCTCCTGGACTCCATCATATGATTGCAATAACCAGGAATTGGGAAAAAGAAGTAGCAAAGCAACCGTGAGTTCTCATCCAAAGTACTCGCAAGCAAGGATCTACACTACATATGCATTGGTATCAATGAAATGGTTAGTATCTGTGGACTGAACTACGGAATGCCAGAATAAGAGGGGGATAGCTGGGCCTATCGAAGACTACACTACTGGCAGCCTCCATCTTGAAGCATAGAGAAGAGAGTAGATGGTAAATTCACCAAGTATCATCGTATAGCATAAACCTACCCGGCGATCCTCCCCCCGTCGCCCTATGAGAGAGCGATCGCCAGGTTGTACCTAGCACTTGAAAGGGTGTGTTTTATTAAGTATCCGGTTCTAGTTGTCATAAGTTCAAGGTACAACTCTGGGTTGTCCTTTTACCGAGGGACACGGCTATTCAAATAGATAAACTTCCCTACATGGTGCACCACATTTCCCAACACGCTCGATCCCCTTTGGCCGAACACACTTCCTGGGTCATGCCCGGCCTCGGGAGATAAACACGTCGCAGCCCTACCTAGGCACAACAGAGAGGTCAGCACGCCGATCTAAATCCTATGGCGCAGGGGTCTAGGCCCATCGCCCATTGCACACCTGCACGTTGCGAGGGCGGACGGAAACAGACCTAGCCTCCCTAATACAAGAGCAGGCGTTCCAGTCCAATCTGGCGCGTTCCGCTCAGTCGCTGACGTCACGAAGGCTTCGGCTGATACCACGACATCGAGTGCCCATAACTGTTCCCGCGTAGTTGGTTAGTGCGTATAGGCCGGTGGCCAGACTCAGATCAGATACAAAGATCTCATTAAGCATGTTATTTTGAAGTAACCGCGAACGCCGACCAGGGCCAGGCCCACCTCTCTCGTAGGCGGTCTCAACCTGCCCTATCGCTCCACCACAAAGTAACAGTCGGGGCTGTCGGGAACCCAGGCCCACCACTACCTGGATGGAACCGCCTGCCCCTTCAGCCCCCACATCGGAATCACTTGTGGGTACTCTACGAGCCGACCCGACTTTAGTCACATCATGTATCATGTATAATATGTATGCAAGTATATACCCGCGATCACCTCCCGATTGATCATGGCCCGATAGTATACCATAGCAGATGGACAAGGATGTAGGGCCACTGATGAAATACTAGCATCCTATACTAAGCATTTAGGTTGCAGGTAAGGTATCAACAAATGTAGCAACAATGATAGGCTATGCAACAGAATAGGATTAACCGAAAGCAGTAACATGCTACACTACTCTAATGCAAACAGTAGAGAGAAGAATAGGCGATATCTAGTGATCAAGGGGGGGGCGGCTTGCCTGGTTGCTCTGGCAAGAAGGAAGGGTCGTCGATGTAGTCGATCACAAGAAGGAAGGGTCGTCGATGTAGTCGCTACAGGGGGGTCTACCGAAAAGAAGTAACGGAGGCGGGAGTTCGGGAGTATCGCCATAACTTGTATAACGGATGCTTTTCGAAGGTTGAGGTAGATGGTTTCCGAAGGTTTCTTGGTTATGTGTTGAAGGATGGATACAGCTGGATGTAGGATTTTCTAGTTTGGGTGAGATATTATGCTTCCCCTGTATCCCCAACACCTGATTGCATAACCGGAAAGGTTCGGAAGTTTCATAGGTGGGAATTCTAGTAGCTCTAGTTTTTCTTCCACGGATATTGGTTTGAGATTGGGATTTCTTACCGATTATTCGTTCTTGATCCGTACCTTGTTGATTTATTTCTCTACCTTAATTCTACGTGGCTTCTCAATTTATGGATATGTGACCATTTCAAGAGGAATGAATTCGTTCATTTTGTTCGGATGTGAAGACTATAAGTTGCAATTTTCATGCCGTTGGATTCAGCTTCAATATTTATCTGTCAATGTGCTAATGGTGGTCAATGTCTTCAGGATGGCTCCTCCAACGCGCACGACTCCGAATCCTGATCCGCCACCACCTCCACCTCCTCCAGAGGCATGGCAAGCTGTGATGGCCGCAACCAATGCAAACACACAGCTGATCATGCAAATTCTTCAAGAGCGCAATCAAGGCAGTCACGGGAATCAAGGCAGCAATCAGAGTCACTTTGCTACACTCAACCAGTTCCTTGCTAACGGGCCAAAGACTTTCAGCAATTGTGTTGAGGCAACCGATGCTGACGATTGGCTTGTGGATCTGTGTAAGCATTTCGAGTGCAGTAACGTCAGGCCTGAGGACTTTGTCAAGTTCGCTTCCTTCCAATTCAAAGATCAAGCTGCAGAATGGTTCCAGCAGTACAAGGACTCCAGAGGTGGACGTGTTATCACTTGGGATGATTTCCGTCGAGATTTCCGAGCTCATCATATTCCCCAGAGCGTGGTTGAAAGCAAGCGTGGGGAATTCCGCAATCTGAAGCAAGGCTCTTTGTCTGTCTATGACTACAGCAAGTTGTTTCAGAAGCTCGCCCGCTTTGCCAAGCAGGATGTCCCTGATGAGAAGAGCATGATATATCAGTTCAGGGGTGGTCTCAGAAAAGATATTGTGTCAGCATGACATCAGCATGATGTCAGCAGGACCACGGGTTGACTAGGTCAAACCTGGTAGGTGGGACCCATTCGTCATAGTCTCAGGTTAATTTAAACAAGGTTAATCAGTTTAATTACTTGATTAGTTTAACTTAATTTAATTAGCCAAATTAATTTAATTAATTAATTTTTCTAATTACATATTTTCCTTTTCTTTTTTTAACAGGGAAGGGCCCCGCTTGTCATTTGGCCAGGGGGCCTTAGCAGGCACAAGGCGCCGCGGGCGGGTAACGGGCGCTAGCGCCAGGCACCCAACAGGGTGAGCCCAGGCGCACCGGCAGCGGCCGACGAGGTGCCGGAGTTGCCCGCGGGGGCGGTGATGGTCGGCGCGAGCCCGGGCTGGAGTAGGGCGAGGGGAACGGGGGCGTGCGTACGCGGAGGCGGGGCGGGAGCTAGCGTGAGCGGGGAGGTGCGGGCGCGTCGGTGGTCGGAAGCAGCAGTGCGGCAGCAGCTGCAGGGGCGGTGGCGGCGTTGAGAGAAGCGGGATGCGGCGGCGCATGACCGGACAGTGCAGGACGGGGCGGACTCGGCCCGGAGCGGAGATGCAGGGGTGCGACGGGCCCCAGCGGGGGCGAGGCTAGGCGCACGGGCTGCGGCTAGGGGGAAGGCGAGCGCGTGTGCGGGCGGCGACTCACGAGCAACAGTAGTTACGCAGCGGCAACACGAAGCAGCAGCGGCGAGCGTGGTGTCGCGAGGCGGTGCAGGTGGTCACGGCAAATGGAGGCAGAGGCGCGGCAGCGGTTGAGTGGGCGTGGTCCGGGCGGCGGGCAGCAGAACCAACGGCTGCAAGTGGCGTTGGCGCGGGCGTGGCCGGGCGCAGCAGCCACACGCGTAGGCGGGCATGGGGCGATGCCCAGGGCGCGGCCGGACGGGGCAGGGTGTGCGGGTGAGGAGCTCACCGCGCGACCGGGCGAGCAACCGGCGAGGCCGGGGGATGTAACATCCCAAATTTTCAATTTGGAATGTTATACATTAGGTCATCATGCATATCATATTTTATTTTGCTTTTGGTTTTGATCCTAGAAAATCCTAAGCAACTCAAGGACCCACGGAGAGAGTTGGGGATTTCGTTATTTACATATTTGAGTTTCCTCAAATTTTGTAAACAGGATCATTTGATTTTATTTATTTTATCATCAGTTATTTCTATTACAAAAATATGAGAGGGGGAATAAAATGACTTTCCCAAAATATAGAAATATTGAGGATTTAATAAAAAAATCAAATAAGATTTATTTCGGAGTTTTTCGGTATTTTTAATTGAATTTAGGAAAAATGCGTGTTTTTCAAATTTGTAGTTTGGGCCCACATAAATTTTCACTTTATCGGGCTTGATTTTAGAAACCCGGAAAAATTTATTTCGTGATTTTTGGAGTCCGTTTAGTATTTCTTTTTATTTTTCTTCCGAGCGTAATTATTTAAAAAAAACGAAACCGACTATGGGCCGTACCCGAGCGGGACTCCGCCCGGAGGCGCCTTTATATAGCGCCGCACCCGAGCCCCCAGCCCACACCAGCCCCGCGCCCGATCCGCCGCCGCCGCCGGAGCAGCGCGCCGCACGAGGTTCGCCGCCGCCTCGACTTCCGTGCCGAATTTTTTTTAAAAAAAATTCTCGTCGGTTTTATTTTCGAATTTTTTTTATTTTTTTATTTTAATATTTTTTTTATTTTATTTTTTTCGGATTAGGTTAATTACCGATTAATCTGTTCGTCATTTTTCTTTTTTGTCGGATTTTCCGCGGTTATTTTCTGATCGCGATTTCTAATCCGATTTTCGTTTTAGTATAACTTTTCGCTCATTTATCGGAATCAGGCGATTCAAGCGCCTGGAGTTTCATCTCGAAACCCTCTTTCCGAATAATCAACTTAAACATGTTTTTGCTACTGTAAAATTTGACTTAGATCCAGATTACTAGAACGAAGTTGTTTTCATTCGCCGTTTGACTTCTTTTGCTTCGTTCGATTTGATTCTTTTTGCAAACCAGGGTTCTTAAGTTGAACGTTCTGGTTAGATCTTCTATTTGAGTTTTACCTGTGCATTAGATGAGTACTTATTGTATGCTTGTTTGTTTGTCTGCGATAGAATACCCGGAGTGCGCCGCCTGTTACTTTGAATCTCTAGGTTTCGCGGATCATCAGCAAGGCAAGTAACACTTCGATCATACCTTTTTCTACAACCCAGTTTTTCTTGCATTAGATCAATCTTCACACATTGCATGATTAGGATCTAATTAAATTGTGGGATGGGAAGTAGATGAGGTAGTACCTATTACCTGTTTATTATCAAACCTTTGGGAGTTACTTCTACGTTTGCTTATTATGCCATGCTATGCTAGTAGACGTGGATTGGGTGAGTGATATCCATGACAAATGTGAGATTGATAATTAATGGTTTATCTAAGGTGGCAACCTAACACACATCTGGGTGGATTGAGGCACCTGGGTATTTCAGGACTTGCCTGTTTTTATTTTGGACCGCCACCCAGGCTCAAAGGGATCATGAGATTATTCATACTAGAAACTTCCATGTGCAGCCACAAGCCATTATGGGCTCTGGCATAGTTGAGTAAGTCGTGCGAACTCTTATAGGGTAGACTAGCAGATGTAGGGGAAAGTAGGTGTACCGGTCTATCCATCGTAAGGTGCTAGCGCTTCTGAAAGACTGTGTCTCGGTCATCCGTTTCTCAAACACCATGTAGTGCGAGAAATCCAACGGAGGCGATCGAGTCTTGTGGGGAAAAGTGCGCAAACCTCTGCAGAGTGTAATAAACTAATCATGATTAGCCGTGTCCCCGGTTATGGGCATCTTGAGTATCTAGTACCTGGATTATCATGTGAATCTCAACATGTTACTCAAAAGTTAATTTTGTTGGGTTTTAATGATGTTACTTAATTGGGATTGAGAATGCTGTCAACCATTCTCAATGTTTAACAACCACCATGATAGTAATTAAATTTATTCCTTTGAAGTAGGGAAAAATTGGCTTTACGCAAAAAATGTAACCATAGAGCTTTCCACTAGCCAAATATGCATATAGTATAGTTGTTGCATTCCATTACTCTCTATGTGTTACCTTGCCAGCATATTCCATGTGCTGACCCATTTTCGGGCTGCAACGTTAATGTTGCAGACTTTTCAGACGACGATTAAGGAGTTTTTAGGTCGTGGTTCTATACTCAGTGATGCCGTTGGAGTTGATGGACTCACTTATCTTCCAAGCCTTCCACTGTTATCGTTATTAGATGGCCTTAAGCCATATTTATTGTAATAAGTTCTCTTTTGAGACACTCGATGTAATAAGTGTGTGATTGCTACTCTGCTATAAATCCTTCGAGTACTGTGTGGTGTCAGCATTACTGATCCAGGGATGACACCGGAGCACAGGGATCAGACTGTTTGTGGTCTGGTCGCTACAGGGGAGGTCGTAGTCAAGCAAATCATGGCGGATAGTGATGGTTGTACGCGAAGGGGATCGACGGGAGCAATGACACAAGGGCGTCCCAGCTGGTGGCACTCAGCGTGGAAGAAGAGGACGACAACGCGCTTCTTCTGGGCTTCAACGGGCGGCGAACGGTGGCCGGTGGCCACGGCAACAACGACGACGACGCGGTCACCGTGCGAGAATTCGAGCTCGATTTTGAGAAGATGAGGAGAGGGCGCAATGGGGAAAGAGGGGGTTCTGGACAAGGACAAGCTAGGGTTTCCGGGGAACACGTTTATAGGGTTGAGGAGGCACTCTCGTGTGTGTGGCGGTCATCGAGCCATCGTGGCCGTGGATGGCCTCCACGCCATGGCCTCTGCCTCTTCCTATGCGTGAGGTACAGGAAAGGCTGGTAGTGGGCTGGGCCACGTGCACTAAGGCCACTAGGGTCCAATGGCAACAGTGTAGTTTTTTGTTTTTATTATTTCTGTTTTATTCTGTCTCCTAAGTTTTGTATTTCTTTTTGCTATAAAATGAATTTTTCTATATATGAAATTTGTCACATATATACTAGTCAACATTTTAGCTAGCACACAAGGTTTCAAGTCAATGTGAAAAACTACAATATTTGTTTATTTTTCAATGGCTATTTTATTTGTTGTTGGGAAACTTTATATTTTAATAGGGATTACTCGATGAGTCAAATGACGTTGCTTTCAATAGGACAATTGATCAAGGGGATTTATATTAAAATCCGAACATTTTAGTTTTATAGTTTGAGGAAAATAATAATTTGACTTGTCCTTTAAATTTGAATTTGAGGTCAGTTTGGAACAAAGTGATGATTAGCATAAATTAAATATGATGACATGGCACCATTAACAGGAGTTTACTGTAGTGTGATACCCGGGGTGTTACAAATCTCCTCCACTACAAGAAATCTCGTCCCGAGATTTAAGAGGTAGTGTAAGGGGGAATGGTTTCGTAATGAATCTAGCGGGTCTTCTCGGTCTTGCTTGCTCTTCTCAAAGAGGTTGATTCCTTACGTTGATGTCTAGATTTCCCTGCTTCAGGTCATCATGATGAAGTTGCCGTCCTTCCTTCAGGATCTTCACCATACTTACGAAAGGGTAAGAAGGGAAAACTCTATAAGGACGGATTCTAACAAGATTGAGCATCATATGGTTAACTCAGGGGAAGAAGCATAATTATCTCTCGAATTGAAACTTAAGAAGTTATCGAGAGCAAAGTAAGAAGGTACCATGAGAAGTTTCAAGCGCATAGGCAATCGTTCGATGCTTGAAACAGGGCGTGAAAGGGGTTCAAAGCAACGAGAATAAGTATTGTGCTGATACCAGAATTGATGATCTCTCGTAGGGTGGCTCGTGAATTACATACGAGGCCACGCGCAAGAAATAACTTTGGAAACCGGGGGGTACAAGAGAGTCAGGTTTCGGTCTTGGGACCAGTGGGTTATGGGCCCACCATGCGGGTTAAAATTATAAAGGGCGCTGACTTCTTGCATGATCAGGATAGCAATGTATGTCAGAGGCTAGCATGTCAGTCATGTTGGCAACAATCGTTGGTACCAAGGGCGAGGGACAAAGAGAACCATCTTCCTGCTCGTTGAACGAGGCGGACCAATAGGCAAAGTTCTCGTCCATCAGTGGTTACCGGAATGCCATTAACAATAGTAACAGGTTCTTGCTGACAGAGTTGTACACCGAGGTGCTTAAAAAAGCAGTGACTTATTACTGCTTAGAACATATAGATCACAAGCAACGTTGTACCAACCAATGGAAAGGAAAATATGATTATCAGATTAAACAGAACAATGGAAAGGAAAATGTGTTTAAACACATATTTCAAGGTTATATCCTTCCCAAGGACAAGCAGAGCATGATATCCATGACATGATATAATGTAGAAAACTCTTTACGTAGGGGAGATAAATTTCATGACATTACCCATACAGCGGTGTTTGGATAATTGAGCAAGAAGCATTTATCATTGGGCTTCAAATGTTCCTATTGAAAATTGGAGTACCATAGACATGCTTCGAGATAGTATTGACATGGTCTTCAGGCAAAGGTCAGACTTTGGATACACAAAGGATTCATCAGGAACAACTCATAGAATAAGTCTTACAATTTTCTCTTGGAAGAATGGATAACCTTGCTAAAAAGGAAACTATAACAATAGGTCCTCTGGCCAGGTGTGCTAGGCATGTCATCATCTTACCAGGTCATATAAAGACCAATGTTATAACTCTTGGCAATATGTTTCAACCATCCTATCTGCCCCGAGGTTCAGATCTGATTGGTGTCAGGATACCTCAGACCCAGGGTGCCTGAGAAGAAGGTGCAACACAAATTAATGAGGTGACATTGTAAGATTCTTGGGAAATGATCTATGGAAGCGAGTTCCGAAACAAGAGTCATAATAAAATCAAGGAGAGGTGAGGAGGTGGCTGATTGACTCAGCGACAATTTACTGAGATTTTCAAAAGATGGATTTCCACACTTATGTCAACAAGGAGATAACATTTGTCAGATCAAATGATATAATGAGGTATGCTCGAGGAAAACATACACAGTTAAACATTGGTTGAAACATGCACCCAAAATATGGGCTTAGGTAGCATGATCAATGTTAGAATGGTGATTCGATAACCAATGGTTTAAGAATGAAATAGCGACCATTAAATTCAAATCAATAGGGTTGCTTGAAGTACAGAATCCAAACAACACCGCTCACTTGTTGGTATCAGGGTCAGAATCAACACGGGGACCAAGAAATGAACAAAGATGGCGAGAAGTATTTCTATGTCAAGAATTCTCAAGAGGTGGAACAATCTGACAACATCCTCGTCATACAGATGGTAATAGTTCAAGGTAGAACACAATATAAGCTAGATAGCGAGGAAATCAAGATACAACTCAAAACATGAACAATTTTGTGTTGGGGGAAAGCAAGAAAGTTGTCAATGATAACACAAATCATCAAGGGGAAAGGATGGTATTTCTCATCATGAGTGCGATTGATATCCTGTAAGAGCTTAGAATGTTGATGATGATCATGACACAATTGTCGAGAGATTTCATGAAGATATAATCAATCGGCGATGACATAAAGTTAAAGGAATGATGAAGCGAAAGGTTATTGGAACCACGAGTACGACACAACCTCGAAACCAAGCTTGTTGTTCAGGGAGAAATGATATGACGAGGAAAATTGACGTAAGCTTAGCTCATCGTCGAAAGTGGTGCTCCGAGAATAAGGACCAGGTAGCACAGTTAAAATCATCATGACAATGATATAGCCAAACAGGCTAGGAATGGCGTGATTGGGTACAAACTCGTACTTAAATAAGATTACTAAGAGTTGTTGAATCGTAGTGCGGACTCGATTCAGTTATCAGTGTCTTTGAGTGTTTAATAACTCAGAGCCCATGAAAATTTGTAATCAGTGGGAATGTAGTACTTGATGAAGAACTCATAAGAAGTTATGTAGTTCCAAGATAATCTCGAGATACCAGGGGGGTAATACTCGACGACAGATCAAAGTAGAGGTTGGACTAGGGTATTGCTCTGCAGAAGATAAGTGCTTAAACTTGCACGAGAAATGGTATTCAAAGGAGAACATGGTCAGAGCAACGATTACAAAAGGCCGGATCCCAGATATAAGAACGTATACCAAGGGAATAATTAATTTAAGAGAAGCTTTAATGATAAGATCTACATCGTGTCTATGGGCATGAACACAAAGTTCAAGGTCGACTCCTATTTCTTTAATGTATAACCTTCCATTCACCTCCCACTTTCGAAGAAGTTGCAGTGTTGAAATTTTATTTGGAAAAATACCAGAAGAGTATGACTCGTGAAAACATCCGAGTTCACACATATTAAGGAAGGCATAGGTTCAACCCGCCAGGGTATCATGGAAAACATATACCACAAGCTTCAATAGTAAATACCACCAGCTCGAAAGCAGAGCATGGTTGAGAAAGTAGAGGATACAATTTACCAAAGGCATTATATATCCATGGAAAGGCTCGCAAGGTTATTGAATATGAAGGACACTGCCGGATAATAATCCAACAAGGGGTTTGTGGTCTACAACAGAGTTGTTGCGAGTATCGGTACTCTATTAGAGGAAGAAAGAATGCAAGGAGATCAAATTATAGAAACAACTGACTAACTCAAAGCTCAAATGCAAATGAATTATGAATTCGAAGACAAGGGATCAGAAGCAATGCTCTGATTAGGGATGGATAAGTTGAATACCCTTAGGGGTAAAATCGATGGCAATTTGATTGGTCGAGATCCAGCTCATGTTTAAAATGGCGTCTGAGCTGGAAGAAAGAATTCTAAGATTCTTCTGAGGATTGCAAGCAATCGCAGTATATTGAATCAATGGACTCAAAATGATAATGACAATGGATGTCAACAAGATTACTAGACTTATGGGATTAATCGTAATGCATGCAAGCAAGAATTTCAAGAGCAATAGGTTGTTGAGGATCTTTAGAAGATCGAATGGCAATTCGAAGATTTCTATGAAATACATGAATCAACTGGGGATGAGAGGATAATCCATAAGTGTGAGAAATCATCCGTAGGGGTATTCGGGTGGTAAAGAAATGCAAGGCGGTAGGCACAAAGGATTCTCAGACTATCGGAGAAATTTTCAGGGTATCAAATAATATCAAGGGGAACTGGGAATGAATATATGAACGAAAAGTGTAAGTAGTTATCCACAAGGAATTATCGATGAAAGGGAATTCAAAAGCAATGGCACAAGTCTCGAGAGAACATCATAGAGTATCTTTGGAATCTTCTGGTGCAGCAGGCAATCATCTGTGATAAGGGGCTCTCCGGGTGAAAGTGATCACGAGATCCTAATGTTAGATTTAGCAAAATTCATTTAACCTGAATAGAAGAGAGGTTAGAGTCCCAGAGTATAGACGAGGAATAAAAGATCCTAATACCACCCAATGACGACGTGGGCCCATGGGCAGAACAGCCATGTTAGTAAAACAGTTTTCATCGACTATACTAAACTTCGGTCAAGGAGTGTGGAAGGGGAATTCCTATAGGCAGTCGGCTTTGATACCAACTTGTGACGCCCCTGATTTAACCGTACACTAATCATACACACAAATGTGTACAATCAAGATCAGGGACTCACGGGAAGATATCACAACACAACTCTAGACACAAATTAAAATAATACAAGCTTTATATTACGAGCCAGGGGTCTCGAAGGCTCGAATACAAATGCTCGAAGACACAAGAGTCAGCGGAAGCAATAATATCTGAGTACAGACATAAGTTAAACAAGTTTGCCTTAAGAAGGCCAGCACAAAAGTAGCAATGATCGAAAAGGCAAGGCCTCCTGCCTGGGACCTCCTAACTACTCCTCGAAGCCGAACTCCACGTAGAATCATCCTCGGGATCCTCTGGCTCCTGGACTCCATCATATGACTGCAATAACTAGGAAAGGGGAAAAAGAAGTAGCAAAGCAACCGTGAGTACTCATCCAAAGTACTCGCAAGCAAGGATCATCGTATAGCATAAACCTACCCGGCGATCCTCCCTTCGTCGCCCTGTGAGAGAGCGATCGCCGGGCTGTATCTGGCACTTGAAAGGGTGTGTTTAATTAAGTATCCAGTTCTATTTGTCATAAGGTCAAGGTACAACTCTGGGTCGTCCTTTTACCGTGGGACACGCCTATTCGAATAGATAAACTTCCCTGCAGGGGTGCACCACATTTCCCAACACGCTCGATCCCCTTTGGCCGGACACACTTCCTGGGTCATGCCCGGCCTCGGGAGATCAACACGTCGCAGCACTACCTAGGCACAACAGAGAGGTCAGCACGCCGATCTAAATCCTATGGCACAAGGGTCTGGGCCCATCGCCCATTGCACACCTGCACGTTGCGAGGACGGCCGGAAACGAACCTAGCCTCCCTAATACAAGAGCAGGCGTTCCAGTCCAATCCGGCGTGCGCCGCTCAGTCGCTGACATCACAAAGGCTTCGGCTGATACCACGACGTCGAGTGCCCATAACTGTTCCCGCGTAGTTGGTTAGTGCGTATAAGCCGGTGGCCAGACTCAGATCAAATACCAAGATCTCATTAAGCGTGTTATTTTGAAGTAACCGCGAACGCCGACCAGGGCCAGGCCCACCTCTCTCCAAGGCGGTCTCAGCCTGCCCTGTCGCTCCGCTACAAAGTAACAGTCGGGGGCCGTCGGGAACCCAGGCCCACCACTACCTGGATGGAACCACCTGCACCATCAGCCCCCGCATCGGAATCACTTGCGGGTACTCTACGAGCCAACCCGACTTTAGTGACATCATGTATCATGTATAATATGTATGTAAGTATATACCCGCGATCACCTCCCGAGTGATCACGGCCCGATAGTATAGCATAGCAGACGGACAAGGATGTAGGGCCACTGATGAAATACTAGCATCCTATACTGAGCATTTACGATTGCAGGTAAGGTATCAACAACTGTAGCAACAATGACAGGCTATGCAACAGAATAGGATTAACCGAAAGCAGTAACATGCTACACTACTCTAATGCAAGCAGTAGAGAGAAGAATAGGCGGTATCTGGTGATCAGGGGGGGCTTGCCTGGTTGCTCTGGCAAGAAGGAAGGGTCGTCGATGTAGTCGATCACAGGGGTACCGACATCGGTCTCTGGGTCTACCGGAAAGAAGTAACGGAGGGGAACACAATAAATAAGAGAGCAATCTAACCATCACAAACATAACATGGCAATACGTGGTGCTAGAGGCAACCTACTGCAGTAGGAGGTGATACCGGCGAAAGGGGGAAACATCCGGGAAAGTATCCCGGTGTTTCGCGTTTTTGGACAAATGAACCAGAGGGGGAAAGTTGCATGTTCGCTATGCCAGGGACGTGTGGTTGGCAAACGGAATGCGTATTCGGATTCGTCTGGTCGTTCTGAGCAACTTTTATGTACAAAGTATTTTCATCCTAGTTACGGATTATTTTATATTAATTTTTAAAGATTTAAAACCAATTTTGGATTTAACATATTTAAATTAATTAGAAAATACAATTATTGTGTCAGCATGACATCAGCATGATGTTAGCAGGACCATCAGTTGACTAGGTCAAACCTGGTAGGTGGGACCCATTCGTCATAGTCTCAGGTTAATTTAAACAAGGTTAATTAGTTTAATTACTTGATTAGGTTAACTTAATTTAATTAGCCAAATTAAATTAATTAATTAATTTTTCTAATTACATATTTTCTTTTTCTTTTTTTAACAGGGGCGGGCCCCGCTTGTCATTTGGCCAGGGCGTCGCGGGCGGGTTACGGGCGCTAGCGCCAGGCGCCCAACGGGGCGAGCCCGGGCGCACCAGCGACGGCCGACGAGGCGCCGGAGTTGCCCGCGGGGGCGGCGATGGTCGGCGAGAGCTCGGACTGGAGCAGGGCGAGGGGAACGGGGGCGTGCGTGAGCTGAGGCGGCAGCAGCGGCGGAGGCGGGGCGGTTGCAGGGGGCGGCGGCATTGAGAAAAGCGGGATGCGGCGATGCGCGACCTGATGGAGGAGGACGAGGGCGGCCTCGTCCCAGAGTGGCGATGCAGGGGCGCGACAGGCGCCAGCGGGGACGAGGCTAGGCGTGCGGGCCGCGACCAGGGGGAAGGCGAGCGCGTGTGCGGGCAGCGGCTCACGAGCAGCAGTAGTTACGCAGCGGCAACACGAAGCAGCAGCGGTGAGCGCGGTGGCGCGGGGCGGTGTGGGTGGTCACGGCGAGCGGAGGTAGAGGCGCGGCAGCGGTCGAGCAGGCATGGTCCGGGCGGCGGGCGGCAGAACCAGCGGCTGCAGGTGGCGCTGGCGCGGGCGTGGCCAGGCGCAGCGGCCACACGCGCAGGCGAGCGCGGGGCGATGCCCAGGGCGCGGCCGGATGGGGCAGGGTGTGTGGGTGAGCATGAGCTCACCATGGGCTACGGATGCGCCGGAGGCGGCGTGAAACAACGACGAGAAAAGGGGGGAAAACAGGGGGTGGGTGAGGAGCTCACCGTGCGACCGGACAAGCAGCCGGCGAGGCCGGGGGAGCTCATAGTCGAGCGAATCGTGGTGGATAGCGACGGTTGTCCGCGGAGGGGATCGACGGGAGCAACGACACAAGGGCGTCCTAGCTGGTGGCGCTCGGCGTGGAAGAAGAGGACGACGCGGGATTCTTCTGGGCTTCAACGGACGGCGAACGATGGCCGGTGGCCACGGCAACAACGACGACAAGCGGTCACTGTGCGAGCTTTCGAGCTCGATTTCGAGAAGATGAGGAGAGGGCGCGATGGGGAAAGAGGGGGATCTGGACGAGGACGAGCTAGGGTTTCCGGGGAACACGTTTATAGGGTTGAGGAGGCACTCTCGTGTGCGTGGCAGCCATCGAGCCGTCATGGCCGTGGATGGCCTCCACGCCATGGCCTCTGCCTCTTCCTGTGCCTGAGGTACAGGAAAGGCTGGTAGTGGGTTGGGCCGCGTGCACTATGGCCACTAGGGTCCAGTGGCAACAGTGCAGTTTTCTGTTTTTATTATTTCTATTTTATTCTATATCCTAAGTTTTGTATTTCTTTTTGCTATAAAATGAATTTTTCTATATATGAAATTTGTCACATAAATACTAGTCAAGATTTTAGCTAGCACACAAGGTTTCAAGTCAATGTGAAAAACTACAATATTTGTTTATTTTGCAATGACTATTTTATTTGTTGTTGGGCAACTTTATATTTTACTAGGGATTACTCGATGAGTCAAATGACGTTGGTTTCAATAGGACAATTGATCAAGGGGATTTATATTAAAATCCGAACATTTTAGTTTTATAGTTTGAGGAAAATGATAATTTAACTTGTCCTTTAGATATGAATTTGAGGTCGGTTTGGAACAAAGTGATGATTAGCAAAAATTAAATATGATGACATGGCACCATTAACAGGAGTTTACTGTAGTGTGACACCCGAGGTGTTACAGTTACCAATACACTTTTCTATTGCCCTGTTTTAACTAAATATTCCCAGTACTCCCATTTCTATCAGAAAGTGCCGCTGACAAGGAGACTCCGAAGGTGGAGAACGGGGCTGCCAACAAGCAAAGGCGGGGCGAGCTAGAACGGCAAGCGACTCCAGCAGGCCTAGACTTCATCAGTAGCCTCCCCGATGATATGTTGACAGTCATCATCTCCCTCCTCCCAATCAAATATGGGGCGTGGACAACCATCCTTTCCCGGTGGTGGCGCCCCCTATGGAACTCTAGCCCTCTCGACCTCATCGACACCCACAAGCTTTGCCATGGCTATCGCAAAAGCTTGGATGTGTTCTCCAAAATCCTCGGCAGTCACCTTGGCCCAACCAAAGGCCTTAGAATGGGAAAGTTTCATTCCAATGGCAAGGACCGGGCCAAGCTTGATGACTGGTTCCGATCCCCAGCACTAGATCAGCTCGAGGAGCTCACTTTTGATGATGGGCATATGCGGTCGCTGCCAACGTCCGCACTCTGCCTCACGCGCACGCAGCGCATCGCCAAGTTCAGGAACTGCCATCCCCCCTTAATGACGTGCCCACTCTGATTCTACCACGACTAAAGCACCTCAAGCTCGTCGCCGTCCGCCTCTCAAACGGTGACATGGAGCTCCTGCTCCGTGGCTGTACTGCACTTGAGTACCTTCGTCTTCAGGCGATCAATGGGTTGAGTACCTTCCACATCACCTCCATGACTCTTCGAACTATTTATGTGTGTTGCTGGTGTGGCAGGAAGACATCACAAGATGTGTACCATGCTATGGTCATTGAGGACACACCTGCAGTTGAGAGATTACTTGTAGTTGATCAATAAGGTCCAACAAGAATCAATGTCATTTCTATGCCGAAATTGACTGTGGTGGGCTACTTGTCTAACAAATACTCCGAACTTGTTATTGGATCCACACCCGTTCAGGTACAATAACCGCCTTCTACCTCTCCTTCTACAAATTAACATTATTTCTAATTTTGAAGTTGTTTGTTCGTCTGTCATTTAGAAAATAATTCCGACAAGCTTGACCCCGAAACTGCGCACAGTGAAGGTCTTGGCACTAGAATCTATCGGCCCCAACTTAGAGCAAGTTGTCAGTTTCCTGAGATGCTTTCCGTGCCTGGAGAAGCTATATATCGAGGTGATGTTCCTTTCCTGTTAAATTTTAACCATAAGGGAGTTCAATTTGTGACACCTTTTTCCATGTTTACAATGACAATGTACTACGATTTCTGAAGGTTCTTTTGGAGGATTTCAGTACATACATGCCCCCCCATATTGGTTGCTTGATCCATATGGTTACAATGGATAAGCATTTCTCCTTTGGATTCATTTGTACTAGTTTTCTTAGGGAACTTTTCATCTACTCCAAACTCTTGTGAAGAAGGCTACATTTTCCTAGAATGTAATCAAATGCACATGTTAATCATGTTAGATCAAAGATGGCATGTTAGTGCATTTTACAAATCCTGCAAACCAAATAGGCCTGTAGTAATGTTCAAAACTGCATGTAGGCACTAACACGTTTTCTTCTTTTGCAGATAAGATTAGGCCCAATGGTGGATAATGTGATACATTATAACAATCACGTCGAATGCCTAGATCTGCATCTCTCAGAAGTTACTTTGAACTCCTACCGAGGGACCTTACCAAAGATTATATTCGCCGGGTTCTTTGTTCTTAGAGCAAGGGTGCTGAAGGAAATGATGTTTGCCCTGCATTTATTTCGCAAAAATGAATTGTTTGTTGATCAGCGCCGGCGCCTACGGCGGAATGGAGTAGGCTCCAAAAATGCTGAATTTCATTTTGGAACTTCAGATGACAGAGTAATCGGAAGTCATCGTGTCAACCCCATACATGACTTCTCAGTGGCTGACCCCTTCGCAAAAATTGTGAGGTTTCGAAACTAGACTTAGAAGCGGTGATATTAGTTTGAACCTCTTTGATATCCATGTTCAGCGGATCAGTGCGAGCGTTTGCAGCTGATGAGCTGAATTTCATTTCTAATATCAGTTTGAACCTTGTAATCTTCGAATTTGAGCCATATAACTCTGGAATTTGAACCTTATAATATTTCGAGCTTTTGTCGTAATGGCATCGTATGAGACTCGTATATTGCTAGCACTATTTTGACCTTAATATGCAATTGTCTTAGATTTTATTAACCATTCTCGAATCTGTTTACATTGTCGATCTCACGGCACACGATGTGCATAGCTAACTCGACTGCGATCTTCGACATTATTGCACACAGTTGGTTTCTTCCACCATGTGCATTGTAGAGCGCAGAATTAATTATCGCAGTCGAGTGTCCATCATCACCCTTCTGTGTAACTTTGACCTCATCACCCACAGGTAAACTTATGACCGAAGTCATTCCACACACTTCATTTTTACAAAGCTTTTTGCAACGCCCATGATTTGTCCCTCTTCTAGCCGACGTGTGGCCAAACTAGCCGGGCGGGAAGCCTGCACGGTAAACAGCACGGTAGCGCGGGAACAGGCTCACCGACGATACATTTAGCGCCTCTTCAAGCCCATGCATGTGCTGCGGTTTTGTCAAGCATGCACTGGAATCCTCCTCTATGAACGTCGTGACAAGATGTGATGATTATAGGCCGGTCGGGCCCCATTTATTATAGCGGCCATTTAGCCCTTGTGTCTCTTCAACCTTTTGATCGTGCCCCACCATTGCAAGAAGCACACCCACAATGAGAAATTCTTAGAGGGTATCATGCGCGGCTCCAATGGCGCTCCAAGCGGCTACTGCCGACGAGCAGCAGTTCACCATGCGTGCCGTGGTGGACACCCACAAAAGGTTCATGGACCTCTCGGTGGTGTACACCAACGACCCGGTCTAGGTGGAGCACTCCATCCATGTCATGGAGTTGTTGCTTGCCGAGGAGAAGTACAAGGTGGTCGGGTTCGACCTCGAGTACACCCACGCTCGTGCCGGGTCTTGTCCCAAGGTCGTCGTCACCCAGATGTGCGTGCGCCACCATGTCCTCGTATACCACTACTACCTGGCCACAAGGCCATGCGAGCGTTTCTCTAGGTTTGTCAATAGCCCCCACTACATGTTCGCTATGGTGGACATCATCAATGATGTAAAGGTGCTCGAGAATTTGGGCATCGCCTGCCAGAATCTTGTCAACATCCAGGGCCAATACAAGATCTGGGGTAGCAAGGAGCATGAGAAGGACTCACTGGTTCACCTCGCCGAGGCCATCATCGAACCCTACTACAGAGACATGAAGGATTCGTGCAACAAGGACAAGTGTTCCTGGCACTCGGACTGGATGGAGAAACTTGACAAAGCTCACATCATGTACGCGGCCAAGGAGGCATACACGAGCTACAACATGTACAGGCGGATCGTTGACATGAGGAAGTGCCTCCTTCCCCAAAACGGCCATGGATCCAGCCGGAAGCAGAGAAATGGCAAGCATCATCGCAACAATAAGTAGATGATTAGATCCTCGTTTCTCCTTCTTTAGTATGCATGTAATTGCTGACTTTGGTGTGTGGAAATGTTATGTGTGCAGTCACTTGTGTAATCGTATGCTTAATTTGGTTATGCAATGCTGTCTTTTTAAGTATATATGTTGATGCTCTGTAGACAGAGCGTAGATTTCGTGCGGACAAAGAAAATCACATCGCACATGGACTAAACAATGGAACCCGTCGGTGATGTTTTCATCAATCACTCACAATTGTATACTAGCAATTGTTTGCTCACAACACACACGGCTTGTTAGCAGTAATCATCTGTGGTTGTCGGTCTTCGCACACTGATACGTCTCCAACGTATCTATAATTTTTGATTGCTCCATGCTATATTATCTACTGTTTTGGACTATATTGGGCTTTATTTTCCACTTTTATATTATCTTTGGGACTAACCTATTAACCAGAGGCCCAGCCCAGAATTGATGTTTTTTGCCTACTTCAGTGTTTCGGAGAAACAGAATATCAAACGGAGTCCAAACGGAATGAAACCTTCGGAAACATGATTTTCTGATCAGATAAGATCCAGGAGACTTGGACCCTCCGTCAAGAAAGCCACGAGGCGGTCACAAGGGTGGAGGGCGCGCCCCCTGCCTCGTGGGCCCCTCGAAGCTCCACCGACGTACTTCTTCCTCCTACATATACCTACGTACCCCAAACGATTGGGGACGGAGCCAAAATCCTAATTCCACCGCCGCAACTTTCTGTATCCACGAGATCCCATCTTGGGGCCTGTTCCGGAGCTCCGCCGGAAGGGGCATCGATCACGGAGGGCTTCTACATCATCATCCAAGCCCCTCCGATGAAGTGTGAGTAGTTTATTTCAGACCTACGGGTCCATAGTTAGTATCTAGATGGCTTCTTCTCTCTTTTTGGATCTCAATACAATGTTCTCCCCCTCTCTCGTGGAGATCTATTCGATGTAATCTTCTTTTTGTGGTGTGTTTGTTGAGACCGATGAATTGTGGGTTTATGATCAAGTGTATCTATGAATAATATTTGAATCTTCTATGAATTATTTTATGTATGATTGGTTATCTTTGCAAGTCTCTTCGAATTATCGGTTTGGTTTGGCCTACTAGATTGGTTGTTCCTGCCATGGGAGAAGTGCTTAGCTTTGGGTTCGATCTTGCGGTGTCCTTTCCCAGTGACAGAAGGGGCAGCAAGGCACGTATTGTATTGTTGCCACCGAGGATAACAAGATGGGGTTTTTATCATACTGCATGAAACTATCCCTCTACATCATGTCATCTTGCTTAAGGCGTTACTCTGTTTTTAAATTAATACTCTAGATGCATGATGGATAGCAGTCGATGAGTGGAGTAATAGTAGTAGATGCAGGCAGGAGTCGGTCTACTTGTCTCGGACGTGATGCCTATATACATGATCATACCTGGATATTCTCATAACTATGCACAATTCTGTCAATTGCTCAACAGTAATTTGTTCACCCACCGTAGAATACTTATGCTCTTGAGAGCAGCCACTAGTGAAACCTATGGCCCCCGGGTCTCTTTCTCATCATATCAATCTCCATCACTTTATTATTGCTTTGCTTTTACTTTGCTTTTACCTTTTACTTTGCATCTCTATACCAAAAATACCAAAAATATTATTTATCATCTCTATCAGATCTCACTTTCGTAAGTGATCGTGAAGGGATTGACAACCCCTAAGCGCGTTGGTTGCGTTGAGCTATTGTTTTTGTGTAGGTACGAGGGACTCGCGCGTAGCCTCCTACTGGATTGATACCTTGATTCTCAAAAACTGAGGGAAATACTTACGCTACTTTGCTGCATCATCCTCTCCTCTTCGGGGAAATCCAATGCAGTGCTCAAGAGGTAGCAAGAAGAATTTCTGGCGCCATTGCCAGGGAGTCTGTGCAAAAGTCAACATACCAAGTACCCATCACGATAGATCTTTGAATAAAAAGTGTGACGAATTACTTTATGAAGCGATTCACGATAGATCTTTGAATAAAAAGCATGATTGCAATGATTTTATTATAAATTCTCTTGATGTCAATTGTGCTAATAATATGCAAAACCCTAAGCTTGGGGATGCTAGTTTTACTATGTCCTCTACTTGTTGCAATGATCATGATTGGGGTGATTCTTCTTTTAATCTTGAAAATTTATTTAAACCCCATGATGAATATGAGATTGATTATAATGTTTGCAATAATATTAAAAGTGGGTTTGGAAAGGTCATGACTTTAGTTAATGTTAATCCCACTATTTTGGAAGAGTGTCAACTTTGCATACATGTGGATCCTGTTAAGAATATGTTTTGTGATACCTATATTGTTGAATTTGCTTATGTTCCTACATGTAATTACTATCAGAGAGGAAAATATGGTTTTAGAAATTTTCATGTTACTAAATTACCTCTCGTTATGTTGAGATTGCTATTGTTTCTTTCCGCTTCCTTGCATATGCTAGTTTTTGCTTGCTATGATAATTTGTTTGCCTTTAAGATGCCTATGCATAGGAAGTATGTTAGACTTAGATGTGTTTGTCACATGCTTTATGATGCTCCTTTTGTGCTTCAATTCTTGTCTTTCTTGTGAGCATCATTAAAATTACCAATGCCTAGCTATAAGGCTTTAAAGAAAAGTGCTTGTTGGGAGACAACCCAATATTTTTCCTTGCTGTTATTAAATAAATAAATTATTTAGCCTATGTTTTGGTTTTGTTTTTTGTGTTTAATTAAGTGTTTGTGCCAAGTAGAACCGTTGCGAAGACTTGGGGAAAGTCTTGTTGAACTTGCTGTAAAAAACAGAAACTTTAGCGCTCACGAGAACTGCTGTCATTTTTATTTGAAAAGCTATATTTAGTTAATTCTTTTTTCACATGATTAATATATAAATTTCTCACATCCAGGAATTTATTTTGGAATTTTTGGGGTTCCAGATCTTGCGCTAGCTACATATTACTACAGACTGTTCTGTTTTTGACAGATTCTGTTTTTCGTGTGTTGTTTGCTTATTTTGATGAATCTATGGCTAGTAAAATAGTTTATAATCCATAGAAAAGTTGGAATACATTAGGTTTAACACCAATATAAATAAATAATGAGTTCATTACAGTACCTTGAAGTGGTCTTTTGTTTTCTTTCGCTAACGGAGCTCACGAGATTTTCTACCTTAAGTTTTGTGTTGTGAAGTTTTCAAGTTTTGGGTAAAGATTTGATGGATTATGGAACAAGGAGTGGCAAGACCCTATGCTTGGGGATGCCCATGGCACCCCCAAGATAATATAAGGACACCTAAAAGCCAAAGCTTGGGGATGCCCCGGAAGGCATCCCCTCTTTCGTCTACTTCTATCGGTAACTTTACTTGGAGTTATATTTTTATTCACCACATGATATGTGTTTTGCTTGGAACGTCTTTTATGATTTGAGTCTTTGCTTGTTAGTCTACCGGAATCATCCTTGCTGTACACACCTTTTGAGAGAGCCATACATGATTTGGAATTTGATAGAATACTCTATGTGCTTCACTTATATCTTTTGAGCTTTATAGTTTTGCTCTAGTACTTCACTTATATCTTTTAGAGCACGGTGGTGGATTTGTTTTATAGAAACTATTGATCTCTCATGTTTCACTTAGATTATTTTGAGAGTCTTATTAGCATGGTAATTTTCTTAAAATCGTAATATGCTTGGTATGCAAGATTAACAATAAAACTTTCTTATGAGTGTGTTGAATACTAAGAAAAGTTTGATGCTTGATGGTTGTTTTGAGATATGGAGGTAATAATATCAAAGTCATGCTAGTTGAGTAGTTGTGAAATTGAGAAATACTTGTGTTGAAGTTTGCAAGTCCCGTAGCATGCACGTATGGTAAATGTTATGCAACAAATTTGAAACATGAGGTGTTATTTGATTGTATTCCTTATGAGTGGTGGTCGGGGACGAGTGGTGGTCTTTTCCTACCAATCTATCCCCCTAGGAGCATGCGCGTAGTGCTGAGGTTTTTGATGACTTGTAGATTTTTGCAATTAGTATGTGAGTTCTTTATGACTAATGTTGAGTCCATGGATTATACGCACTCTCACCCTTCCATCCTTGCTAGCCTCTTCGGTACCGTGCATTGCCCTTTCTCACATTGAGAGTTGGCGCAAACTTCGCCGGTGCATCCAAACCCCGTGATATGATACGCTCTTTCACACATAAACCTCCTTATATCTTCCTCAAAACAGCCACCATACCTACCTATTATGGCATTTCCATAGCCATTCCGAGATATATGGCCATGCAACTTTCCATCATTCCGTTCATCATGCACATTCATCATTGTCATATTGCTTAGCATGATCATGTAGTTGACATAGTATTTGTGGCAAATCCACCGTTCATAATTCTTTCATACATGTCATTTGGTTCATTGCATATCCCGGTACACCGCCGGAGGCATTCATATAGAGTCATCTTTGTTCTAGTATCGAGTTGTAATCATTGAGTTGTAAATAAATAGAAGTGTGATGATCATAATTATTAGAGCATTGTCCCAAGTGAGGAATAAAAAAATAGAAAGGCCATAAAAAAAAGAAAAGGCCCAAAAAAATGAGAGAAAAAGAGAGAAGGGACAATGTTACTATCCTTTTACCAAACTTGTGCTTCAAAGTAGCACCATGATCTTCATAGTAGAGAGTCTCTCATGTTATCACTTTCATATACTAGTGGGAATTTTTCATTATATAAGTTGGCTTGTATATTCCAACAATGGGCCTCCTCAAGTGCCCTAGCTCTTCGTGAGCAAGCAAGTTGGATGCACACCCACTAGTTTCTTTTGTTGAGCTTTCATACATTTATAGCTCTAGTGCATCCGTTGCATGGCAATCCCTAATCCTTGCATTAACATCAATTGGTGGGCATATCCATAGCCCATTGATTAGCCTCGTTGATGTGAGACTTTCTCCTTTTTTGTCTTCTCCACATAACCCCCCTCATTATATTCTATTCCACCCATAGTGATATGTCCATGGCTCGCGCTCATATATTGCGTGAAAGTTTATAGGTTTGAGATTACTAAAGTATGAAACAATTGCTTGGCTTGTCATCGGGGTTGTGCATGATGAGAGCATTCTTGTGTGACTAAAATGAAACATGACTAAACTATATGATTTTGTAGGGATGAACTTTCTTTGGCCATGTTATTTTGAGAAGACATAATTGTTTAGTTAGTATGCTTGAAGTATTATCATTATTATGTCAATATGAACTTTTGCATTGAATCTTTTGGATCTGAATATTCATACCACAATTAAGAAGAATTACATTAAAATTATGCCAAGTAGCACTCCGCATCAAAAATTCTGTTTTTATCATTTACCTACTCGAGGACGAGCAGGAATTAAGCTTGGGGATGCTTGATACGTCTCCAACGTATCTATAATTTTTGATTGCTCCATGCTATATTATCTACTGTTTTGGACTATATTGGGCTTTATTTTCCACTTTTATATTATTTTTGGGACTAACCTATTAACCGGAGGCCCAGCCTAGAATTGTTGTTTTTGCCTATTTCAGTGTTTCGAAGAAACAGAATATCAAACGAAGTCCACGAGATAAGATCTAGGAGACTTGGACCCTCCGTAAAGAAAGCCACGAGGCGGTCACGAGGGTGGAGGGGCCCCCCTAGGGCGTGCCCCCTGCCTCGTGGGCCCCTTGAAGCTCCACCGGCGTACTTCTTCCTCCTATATATACCTACGTACCCCCAAATGATCGGGGACGGAGCCAAAAACCTAATTCCACCGCCACAACTTTCTGTATCCACGAGATCCCATCTTGGGGCCTGTTCCAGAGCTCCGTCGGAAGGGGCATCGATCACGGAGGGCTTCTACATCATCATCCAAGCCCCTCCGATGAAGTGTGAGTAGTTTATTTCAGACCTACAGGTCCATAGTTAGTAGCTAGATGGCTTCTTCTCTCTTTTTGGATCTCAATACAATGTTCTCCCCCTCTCTCGTGGAGATCTATTCGACGTAATCTTCTTTTTGCAGTGTGTTTGTTGAGACCGATGAATTGTGGGTTTATGATCAAGTCTATCTATGAATAATATTTGAATCTTCTCTGAATTCTTTTATGTATGATTGGTTATCTTTGCAAGTCTCTTCGAATTATCAGTTTGGTTTGGCCTACTAGATTGGTTGTTCTTGCCATGGGAGAAGTGCTTAGCTTTGGGTTCGATCTTGCGATCTCCTTTCCCAGTGACAGAAGGGGCAGCAAGGCACGTATTGTATTGTTGCCATCGAGGATAACAAGATGGGGTCTTTATCATATTGCATGAAGCTATCCCTCTACATCATGTCATCTTGCTTAAGGCGTTACTCTGTTTTTAACTTAATACTCTAGATGCATGCTGGATAGCGGTCGATGAGTGGAGTAATAGTAGTAGATGCAGGCAGGAGTCGGTCTACTTGTCTCGAACGTGATGCCTATATACATGATCATACCTAGATATTCTCATAACTATGCTCAATTCTGTCAATTGCTCAATAGTAATTTGTTCACCCACCGCAGAATACTTATGCTCTTGAGAGAAGCCACTAGTGAAACCTATGCCCCCGGGTCTCTTTCTCATCATATCAATCTCCATCACTTTATTATTGCTTTGCTTTTACTTTACTTTTACCTTTTACTTTGCATCTCTATACCAAAAATACCAAAAATATTATTTATCATCTCTATCAGATCTCACTTTCGTAAGTGAATGTGAAGGGATTGACAACCCCTAAGCACGTTGGTTGCGTTGAGCTATTGTTTTTGTGTAGGTATGAGGGACTCGCGCGTAGCCTCCTACTGGATTGATACCTTGGTTCTCAAAAACTGAGGGAAATACTTACGCTACTTTGCTGCATCATCCTCTCCTCTTCGGGGAAATCCAACGCAGTGCTCACACGTTTCCGATTATAGACCTATTTGTCGCGTATCACACACATCTTGTTAAGTTGAACCATTTCTATTCTCATGTCTCAAAGCAAACAGTTCATCCGAGTGAACCGCATGCCGTATATCGCACACACCTTGATCTGGATGACCATTTCTTTTGTGTTGCCTAATCACAAACAGTTCATCCGAGTGAACTGTATGTTGTACGTCGCACACACCTTCGTCTGGCTGCCCATTTCTTTTGTGTTGCCTAATCACAAACAGTTAATTGAGCCGAACCGTATGCCCTGCATCGCACACGCAACTAAAATCTGAACCGTGTTTGATGCATCCTTCATCACAAACGTTTTGCACCTTTTTTGATGGGTTTTTACACCACCGTTTGCAATTATGGCATCGCACACAGTTTCGTCGAAGGGTCTCTAATCGTAGTGTCGCATTAGCAGCATCCTGCATTAGTGGTAGTATATCTACTTAGTGCGGAATTTTTGGCTAGCAAAGATAGGGGGCAAGCACCACAAGTTAAAGGATCCATGACAATATGAATTCTATGTGAATATGAACGAACATAAACCATTACATTGTCTTCCTTGTCCAACATCAACAATTTTGGCATATAATATTTTGATGAGGGCTCACAATCACAAAAGATTTCTAGGGTAGTATATTTATATGTGAATCTTCTCTTCCCTTATTAATTCTTTAATGCATTGCATCATTGACTAATGCTATGTTTGTCAATCTCTAATAAAATTTTCTACTTATACTTTTCCTTATGTGGTGCCATCACCTACCATAGGATTAGTATATGATTTTATTGATTTATTTCCTTTCTTTTATTTATTTCCTTTCTCCTTTTCCTTTCTTATTCCTTTTCTTTATTTGCAACATGAGAGTAAAGAAAGCAAAAACTCATACTAGACTTTATTATATAACTTGCACACGATTACAAGGATAGATCACTATGCAAACTCTCAAAGAAGAAAGGATCGAACTAACCTTTATTCATCAAAAGCAAAAGGATCAAACTAAAATAAGTAAAAGCAAAAACATAGTGGGATGATACGATACCGGGGCTCCTCCCCAAGCATGGCGGAAGCCAATGGGAGTGCCCATACCCAAAACTCGGTTCTCCTTTGGTGGTGAAGATGATGATGGTGGTGATGAAGCGATTCTATCCTTAAGGATCAAGAGGTTCTCCAATCAACGGATGACGCTCGGGAGGTGGGTGATGTGCTCTTGATGCAGAATATTTTCACAAGTGAGATACTTGTTTTGTATATGAATTGTTCCAATGAAGCGAAAGGCTTCAATCTCAGCAGGAGTAAGATGAGTAAGGTAAGGTTTAAGGATATCTTCCTCCTCCTCCTCAACCAGCAGTGCTTGTTCGAGGACCAGAGGCTAATCTACGGTAACCTCCTTGCTCACATCTCCTCCGATGGCTTCCACGGCCTCTTCTCTCTTTAGCTCGATCTTCATCAACCAAGCATCCTCTTCCACGTTGTTGGAGGAAGAAGAAGACATGATGCCTGGCCTGACAGATCTGACAGAAAACAGCAAGAAAAGAGAACACAGGATTTCTCCACGATACAGTAATCAACAGGTTCAGGAAGTATATATAGATTTTTTTTATCTTGGAGGACAAGCATACGGTAGAAAAACGAAGCACGGAAGGTGTCCCAGGTGGGCACAACCCACCTGGGTGCGCCAGGCGCCCTGGTGTCCTGTGCCCACCAGGGGACGCTTCTTGGAAGTTTCTTTATTCCTAAAATTCTTAAATATTCCAAAAGTGAGAAAAAATATTTTTGCGGATTTTTCGTAGTCCGTTTACTTACCATATCACGTACCTCCTTATTTCACGATTCTGGAGTGTTCCAGAAGGACTCTTTTATGTGTTCATCCAGTGTCAAAGTTTGGATAATATTACTTTCAACATTAATAGGAGTACCTGAGATATAGTGCTTTATTCGTTGCCCATTGACAGCCTTCGGGTTAGTACCTTCAAAATTATTTATTTTGATGGCTCCAGACCGATAAACCTCCTCGATGACATATGGGCCTTCCCATTTTGAGAGGAGCTTTCGTACAAAGAATCTGAAACATGAGTTGTACAAAAGAACATATTCTCTGAAATTAACTCACGCTTTTGGATTCTTTTGTCATGCCATCTTTAACCTTTTCTTTGAATAATTTTGCATTTCATAAGCTTGGGTTCTCCATTCATCTAGAGTGCTAATATCAAATAACCTCTTTTCACCAACAAGTTTGAAGTCACAATTGGGTTCTTTGATTGCCCATAATGCTTTATGTTCTAACTCAAGAGGCAAATGACAAGCTTTTCCATAAACCATTTTATACGGAGACATACCCATAGGATTTTTATATGTTGTTCTATAAGCCCAAAGTGCATCATCTCATTTCTTAGACCAATTCTTCCTGAACCTATTGACAGTCTTTTGCAAAATTAATTTTTTTTTCTCTATCGCTAAGTTCAAATTGACCACTAGACTAAGGATGATATGGTGATGCAATTCTATGGTTAACATCATACTTGGCAAGCATTTTACGGAAAGCACCATGAATAAAGTGTGAACCACCATCAGTCATTAAATATCTAGGGACTCCAAACCTTGGGAAAATAACTTCCTTAAGCATTTTAATAGAGGTGTTGTGATCAGCACTACTGGTTGGAATAGCTTCTACACATTTAGTAACATAATCAACAGCAACCAAAATATGTGTATACCCATTAGAGGAAGGAAAAGGTCCCATGTAATCAAATCCCCAAACATCAAATGGTTCAATAGCAAGTGAATAATTCATAGGCATTTATTGACGCTTACCGATATTACCTATTCTTTAACATTCATCACAAGATAAGACGAACTTACGGGCATCCTTGAAGAGAGTAGGCCAATAAAATCCAGATTGCAATACCTTGTGAGCAGTTCTATCTCCAGCATGATGCCCTCCATAAGCTTCGGAGTGACATTTCCGTAGGATTTATCCATGTTCATGCTCTGGTACACAACATCTAATAATATCATCTACTCCTTCTTTATAAAGATGTGGGTCATCCCAAAAGTAATGTCTTAAATCATAGAAGAATTTTTCCTTTTGTTGGTAGGTAAAGCTAGGTGGTAAATATTTAGCAAGAATGTAATTAGCATAGTCAACATACCAAGGAGTACTATGAGAAACATTTATTGCAGCTAACTGCTCATGAGGAAAACTATCATCGATAGGTAGTGGGTCATCAAGCACATTTTCAAGCCTAGATAAATTATCAGCTACTGGGTTCTCAACTCCTTTTCTATCAATGATATGCAAATCAAATTCTTGTAACAAGAGAACCCATCGAATAAGTCTAGGTTCAGCATCTTTCTTTTCCATAAGATATTTAATAGCAGCATGGTCTATTGAATAGTTACTTTGGAATCAACAATATAAGGTCTAAATTTATCACAAGCAAACACAACCGCTAAGAATTCTTTTTTAGTAGTAGCATAATTTCTTTGAGCACTGTCGAGAGTTTTACTAGCATAATGAATAACATTAAGTTTTTTATCAACTCTTTTTTTCTAGAACAGTACCAACAGCATAATCACTAGCATCACACATAATTTCAAGAGGCAAGTTCCATTCAGGTGGTTGAATAATAGGTGCAGAAATTAAAGCTTTCTTAAGTGTTTCAAAGGCTTCTAAACAATCATCATCAAAAACAAAAGGGATATCCTTTTGCAAGAGACTAGTAAGAGGCCTAGAAATTTTTGAAAAGTCTTTGATAAATCTCCTATAGAAACCAGCATGACCTAAGAAACTACGAATACCTTTTATATCTTTAGGACATGGCATTATCTCAATTGCATCAACCTTAGCTTTGTCCACTTCAATACCTCTTTCAAAAATTTTATGACCCAAGACAATGCCCTCATTAACAATAAAGTGGAACTTCTCCCAATTCAAGACAAGATTTGTTTGTTCACATCTGTGCAAAAGTCAATCAAGATTGCTTAAACAATAATCAAAGGACTTCCCATAAACGGAAAAGTCATCCATGAAAACCTCAACAATATTTTCACAAAAGTCAAAGAATATAGAAGTCATACATCTTTGAAAGGTAGCAGATGCATTACATAAACCAAAAGGTATACGTCTATAAGCATAGGTTCCAAAGGGACAAGTAAAAGTGGTCTTTTCTTGATCAGGTTGAGAAACAGGTATTTGTGAAAAACTAGAATATCCATTAAGGAAGCAAAACTGTGTGTGCTTAGATAATCTTTTAAGCATTTGATCAATAAAAGGCAAAGGGTAATGATCTTTTCTAGTTGCTTTGTTTAATTTTCTGAAATCTATTACCATTCTATAGCCTGTAACAATTCTTTGTGGAATAAGTCCATTCTTGTCATTAGGAACAACAGTTATACCTCCTTTATTAGGAACACAATGAACATGACTTACCCATCTACTATCATCTATGGGATAGATTATAACTGCTTCTAGAAGTTTTAATATTTCCGTTCTTACCACTTCTTTCATCTTTGGATTTAACCGACGTTGGTGATCAACAACGGGTTTAGCATCAGGTTCCATATTAATTTTGTGCTAACATAGAGTGGGACTAATGCCCTTTAAATCATCAAGAGTATATCCAATAGGATCTCGGTGCTTCCTTAGAACCTTCAATAATCTTCCTTCTTCATGTTCTGAAAGGTTAGCACTAATAATAACAGGATATATCTTCTTTTCATCAAGATAAGCATATTTCAAAGTGTCTGGCAATTGTTTCAATTCAAACACCAGGTAGTCGTTTGTTCCAATAATTATTAAATAATCCATAAAAAATCTTCGTGAAGTTTCAGCTTGTTTGGAGTTCTGTAGAATAGGTGGCCTGACGTAGCTTTTCCAGGTCCAGATTTCCAGCTGCCAGAATTCTCCCTCTTTGTGTATACCTTGCATATTATGAAAGAAAAGGCATTAGAATTACTCCAAAAAGCATTATTATGGATAAAAGCATTATAAATAACAATAAGAAAACATGATGCAAAATGGACGTATCACTCCACTGTCGCGTCTTCCCCATCTCCGGGTCGTTCCAGTTTGGGGCCTCGCCGTCGTCCACCGCCTCGCTGCGCTCGGCGTGGTGTGGTCAACAAACGAGAGTCATCGGAAGAGGACTATACGTGAAGAGCCTGACGGCTGGGACCCACGAGGTCCATGGTCGCATGCAAGGAAAGTTCCTCTTTATTAAGCTGTTTCCTCCCCTTGACAGTTGGGACCCACCGACTGTATCTTCGCACGGAAGGAAGTGCCTCCTTGTTATTTGAAAAAAAACTATTCCTCGCGATGACAGCTAGGACCCAGCAGAATTGGTGGTTGACTTGTGGGCCTACTAAGCAGACGTGTACGTAGGGCTTTGTCAACTTAATCAACAAATGATTCTAGCAGCTGGACCATTGGATGTTGTTAGTGTTAAAACCAGCGGATCTCGGGTAGGGGGTCCCGAATTGTGCGTCTAAGGTCGATGGTAATAGGAGACGGGGGACACAATGTTTACCCAGGTTCGGGCCCTCTCTATGGAGGTAATACCCTACTTCCTGCTTGATTGATCTTGATGAATATGAGTATTACAAGAGTTTGTCTACCACGAGATCGTAATGGCTAAACCCTAAAAGTCTAGCCTGTCTGACTATGATTATGAGGATATATCTATAGACCTAGCCCTCCGGTTTATATAGATACAGGAGGGATCTAGGGTTATATAAGGTCGGTTATAGAGAAAGGAATCTTCATATTTGGCCGCCAAGCTTGCCTTCCACGCCAAGGAGAGTCCCATCCGGACACGGGTAGAGTCTTCCGCCTTTGTATCTTCACAACCCATCAGTCCGGCCCATGTCTAATAGGTCGGACGCCCGATGACCCCTTAGTCTAGGACTCACTCAGTAGCCCCTGAACCAGACTTCAATGATGAGGTGTCCGGTGCGCAGATTGTTTTTGGCATTGCAAGGCGGGTTCCCCTTTCTGAATACTCCAAGATAGTCTTCGGTCGCAATGAGCATGTCCGGATCTGCAACACAAGTACCACACACAACCGTAGAGAATATAATATTTGCACGAGTCCAATCTGCTGATGGTCCTTTTGTAATGTGATATCACATCTACTTGGTCATCATTTCAAACCATTTTCCGTCTGCTGTTCCACATTTCGAGACACGGTTTTAATAGGAACGTCTTGTCGAAGTAGAGATCGTGTCCCCTTATTGCAGGATTCTCATCAATACGAGCGTGGGTAATATAACCGTGCCGTTTACACAACCCTTCGGAACAGGCGAGTTTTAAGGCTGGTGGGGAGGGGCTTGATATTCACTGTCTTTATAAGGAGATAAGGACTCCCTTTCTTCAGCCACACCTTCTCTCTTTCTCCGCCCTTCCGGTCTCGAGCTCCAGCGCCCAAGTTCTCATTCTTTCTGCCTCGAGGAAGCCCTCAGCCATGTCCGGATCAGGAGGGCAAGGCAAATGGATGGCCTCCTCCGTCAGGGAGAAGGATGTAACACCCTCGATGCGGCTATATCTCCTACGTGTCGAAGCACGACTTAGAGGCATGACCGCATTGAAAGCAATGTCGCAAGTAAGGTAATCTTCACAACAACCCATGTAAATAGATAATAAGGGGAAAGGTACATAGTTGGCTTACACTCGCCACGTCACACAAAGTACATAAATAGCATTACATCAACCAATCACTCATGGTCCGACTATGGTACCAAAATAAAAGATCAACCCCAACAAGCGACATGGTCCCGATCACCCCAACTGGGCACCACTACTGATCATCAGGGAAAGACACATAGTAACGGTGTGAGTCTTCGTCGAACTCCCACTTGAGCTCAAGCGCATCATCTGGAACGGAGTCATCAGGCCCTGCATCTGGTTTGGAAGTAATCTGTGAGCCACGGGGACTCAGCAATCTTGCACCCTCGCGATCAAGACTATTAAAGCTTATAGGTAAGACAAGGTAATATGTGGAGCTGCAGCAAGCGACTAGCATATATGGTGGCTAACCTGTTCGCAAAAGAGAGTGAGAAGAGAAGGCAAAGCACGAACGAAGAACTAGATAACAACCTACGGCAAACATAACTCCAACACCATGTTCACTTCCTGGACTCCGCCGAGAAGAGACCATCACGGTCACACACGCAGTTGATTCATTTTAATTAAGTTAAGGTTCAAGTTATCTACAACCGGACATTAACAAATTCCCATCTGCCCATAACCGCGGGCACGGCTTTCGAAAGTTCAAATCCCTGTAGGGGAGTCCCAACTTAGCCCATCACAAGCTCTCACGGTCAACGAAGGATAAACCTTCTCCCGAGACATTCCGATCAGACTCGGTATCCCGGTTCTACAAGACAACCTCGACAAAGATAAAACAAGTCCAGCAACACCGCCCGAATGTGCCGATAAATCTCGATAGGAGCTGCACATATCTCGTGCTCAGGCCACACCAGATAAGCTAAGCATACGGGAGCCAACGTAACCCAAGTTGCCAAGGGATGGCCCCGCACGGTGCTCTGGGTTGGACCAACGCTTAGAGAAGCACTAGCCCGGGGGTTTAAAGCAAAGATGACCCTTGAGTCCGCGAAACCCAAGGGAAAAAGGCTAGGTGGCAAATGGTAAAACCAAGGTTGGGCATTGCTGGAGGAGTTTTATTCAAGGCGAACTGTCAAGGGGTTCCCATTATCACCCAACCACGTAAGGAACGCAAAATCCGGGAACATAACACCGATATGACGGAAACTAGGGCGGCAAGAGTGGAACAAAACACTAGGAAAAAGGCCGAGCCTTCCACCCTTTACCAAGTATATAGATGCATTAAGATAACAAGATAATATAATGATATCCCAACAAGAAAATAATGTTCCAACAAGGAACGATCTCCAATCTTCACCTGCAACTAGCAACTCTATAAGAGGGGCTGAGCAAAGCGGTAACATAGGCAATCAACGGTTTGCTAGGACATGGTGGGTTAGAGGTTTGACATGGAAATTTGGGAGGCATGATAAGCAAGTGGTAGGCATCGTAGCATAGGCATAGCAAGAGAGCGAGCATCTAGCAAAGCAAATATAGAAGTGATTTCGAGGGTATGATCATCTTGCCTGCAAAGTTGTCAGAGTTGACTGTATCCTCGAAAGAAAACTCAACAGGCTCCTCATTAGCAAACTCGTCTCCCGGCTCTACCCAAACAAGACAAACAAGCAAAAGGAACACAATCAACCACGTGCAAAGCTCAAACAACATGATGCAAACATGGTATGCTATGCGGGATGCGATATGTGATGCATATGCAAGATTTGACAAGGAAAGAATGAACTTGTCCTAAACTTGGAAATACAAGAGTGCCACTGGAAAGGTGAGGTGATTTCGGTTGAAATCGATATAAAGAACACCGGAATCGGATGCACGGTTTGGAAATGGCAAGCAAAACAAATATGGCACCGGTCTGCGATAAACAGCGAGTAGCTATCTAAACGCATCAATATAATCATGCTACAGCACTCAAACATGGCAACAAAATACATGGCACGTATCCACTCATAAAGCTTGTCAAAAGATCAACACTGAGATACGGCCAATTCATCCATTAACAGGTTCAAACAAGCATGGCAAAAGTGCAATTGATAAACAGGTTCCAGATCAGGTAGCCCACTTTGGAGCAAGAAAACTATATGCTACAAGAACTTAACATGGCAAAGCAAAGCTTGGCATGGAGCTACTAAAAGAGCTTAACAAAAGTCCCTTAGTGAGCTTGAGCCAAAAGTGACCGGAAAATACAATTGCAAGCATGTGAACATGGCAAAAACATAATCAGGTTACAGACTTCGAGAAAAACTAGAGCATGCAAATATCTTAACGAGTAGGCATGTTCACGAGCTCGATGCACTCACTACAGAGCAAGGCATGACAAACTAAGAATACACCCATCAAGAATACACATTGTATAATCAAGACATGGCAAGAACAACAACATAGCATGCACGGATCAACAACAACATCCTCGGCAAAATCGCTAACAAGTAGGCAATCTGCCAGGATTCACGAAATAGCAAAAGTAGAGCTCGATTGACTCAAGCTAGGGTGCTCCAAAATTGCAAACAAAGACATGTATGGATAGAGCACCACAATATTAACAAATCATCCTTACTGATCATCCTCAAAAGAGGCACGGATCACTGGGAAACAACATGAACATATGGCATATTGATAAAAACAAATCAAGGACTTAGTGAAATTCTAAGTCCCTGAAATCAGCCTTAACGAATGCACTACTTTGCAAGCTTGTGCTAGTCACCTCACATGTCACAAAAATACATGGATAGCACCTCTGTAAAGACGGCAAAGCATATAACAAAACACATGTAGAGCTCAGGAGCATATCATGCACACATTAATCATGGCAAAAAAACAAATAGCTATTTGGTGCAGCAGATCTGACAATTAACTCAAATAGCTCTCTTCCAACAGCATTTCGGGCGTCAAGATGAGCTACAATGAAAATGATGCAATGAGATGAAATTATGTACTCTCTGAGTCGAACATTTTGATATGCTACACGCCCAAAACGGAGCTACGGATGCGGAGATATAGCATGATGAAAAATGCAAATTATCTAGGGTTTCGGGAGAAAGTCAACCGATCCAAAATCCTCAGATCCAGATCCGGATCGACACAGAAGTCGAGGTTGGCCAAAAACACTGTTGGTTGCCGGAGTTCATCGGGGAAGAGGTGGAGGTCGCCGGAGAGGGGGCCGGGTCACCGGATCCGGGGCCGGCGAGGTGGGGGCGCGCCGGGGCGCGGTCGCCGGCGTGGTTGGCGGCGCGGGATGCCGGACGACGAGGGCACGGCTGGCTGGACTTGAGGGCTCTCCGGCCGGATGAAGAGACGGGGCGGCGCGGGACTCCGGCCACCGGAGTTGGAGAAGGAGGCGACGGAGCCAGGAGCTGCGGCTCGGGGAAGAGGCGCGGCCTGGCGGCGGAGGAAGTGCGCTCCGGGGGCGGCCTCGAGCCCTCGCGGGCCGCGGCGGGCGGCGGCAAAGTGGGGCTCCCACTTGCCACGTGACGTCGTGCGGTTGGACCGGGCGGTGCGGCGGACGTGTCCGGCGGCCGGCGGACGTGTCCGGCGGCCGGCGGACGTGTCCGGCCGCGCGGAGAGGAGCGGGACTAGGGTTTCGGGGGAGAAGAACCGAGAATTTCGGAGGAGGACCTATTTATAGGCATAGAGGGAGCTAGGAGAGTCCAAATGAGGTGCGGTTTTCGGCCATGCGATCGTGATCGAACGCTCTAGATGATGGAGAGGGTTTTGGTGGGTTTTGGGCCAAATTGGAAGGGTGTTGGGCTGCAACACACACGAGGCCTTCTCGGTCCCTCAGTTAACCGTTGGAGTATCAAACGAAGTCCAAATGGTACGAAACTTGACAGGCGGGCTACCGGTAGTAAACCAAGGCCGCTTGGCAAGTCTCGGTCCAGTCCAGAAATGTTTAATCCCCACACACGAAAAGAAGGTAGAAAGGACCACCGGAGGAGATAGGAGCGCGGGAATGCAAAACGGACAACGGGGAAAATGCTCGGATGCATAAGACGAACACGTATGCAAATGCAATGCACATGATGACATGATATGAGATGCATGACAACGACAACCACACACGAAGACAAAAACCCAAACCCGAGGAAATAAAATAACTTAGCGCCGGAAACGGCAAGAGTTGGAGTACATAAAAGGTAAATTACATCCAGGGTGTTACAAAGGACATCACCAACCTTCGGGAGGTCGGGTATCTGGCGAAAGAAATAGCCCACTAGCTTCCAGCTAAGGGGCAAATCGTCCCCACCCCGAAGCCCAACGAGAGGGTGGTGTTCATCCCTCATTTCGTCCGCAGTTAGGGTTTCCTCTCCGCCCTTTCGTCCGCGGGCTTATGTTCTATTACGGGCTAGATTTCCATGATCTAGCCCCGAACTCCTTCCTAAACATCTCGGCATCCATTGTAGTGTGTGAGGCCTTCCTCCACATCCAACCCCACTTCGGACTGTGGCTCATGATCTTCAACGTGAAGCCGAAGGTGGTGGACGGTCAGCACGCGGAGTGCGGAGGCGCCATGGTGAGCTAGATGCCCAATGTCACATGGCCCCAAGGTACTTTTGTGGAGACTGTCAAGGAATGGAAAAACTATGGTTCTACATCACAGAACCCCGAGGCGCCACCTGGGCCGCGGCTCCTGAATTCAACTCCGGAGCCCCAATATGGCTCACCTCCTGGTTAGAGAAAGGCCCGAATTGGTCTTCGTCGGACGAGCTGATAGCGCTGCAAATGCGCATTCAAAGTTTCGGATTTCGGGTTCCGGCAGACCCTTGAGGTTTGAACACTGGGGTGCGCGCGGAGATTTCGCCTCCTACCTACCTGCACCCCTCCGCCATGCTAAGATCTAAACTAAGGAAAGAACAACACAAGACACACAGGGTTTATACTGGTTCGGGCCACCGTTGTGGTGTAATACCCTACTCCAGTGTGTGGTGTGTGGATTGCCTCTTGGGCTGATGATGATGAACAATACAAGGAAGAACAGCCTCGCAAGGGTCTGTTCTTGGCTGAGGCGATGAACTGCTGGGAGGAGTTCAGCCACCTTTCTCTCTCTCTCTCTCTCTCTCTCTCTCTCTGCCCTGCTCTCCTTTGGCCGACCGATCCCCTTTGCTGTGTGGGTGGCTGGTCCTATTTATAGAGGCCCTGGTCCTCTTCCCAAATATTGAGCGGGAAGGGAGCCAACAATGGCGGGCTAATTTGAAGGGGCACAGCAAGTATCAGCTATCCTGACAAAAGTAGTCTTCGCCTGCGCAAAGCTTTGGTGATGACACTGTCTTGGGCTCCATGGTGACGTCCGTCTCGTAGTCCTCCTGGTCTTGGTCTCGTTGCACCGAAATGGCAACCTTTGCCTGATGCCTCGGTACTACGCGGTTGCGCTTGCCCCTTTGCACCAAAGAGGAAAGGAGGACGCTGCGCGGGCTGGCACCCGCCTGGCGCCCTAAGTTGTCATGGCTTGCGTCATGGGCACCTCGTGAGGTACCCCACCTTGATCTCTCCGCCTCCTCGTGAGCCAGCCTGACGAGGCCGTGCCTGAGGAAGCTTCGCATCGTCCGCCTCGCGAGGCTTGGCCCCTCGCGAGGGTCTTGGGTTTGTGTTGGTGAAGATGGACCGTGCTGGGCCCCCCTTTGAGCCATGTCGCAGGCCGCAGGCAGGCAAGTCTGGGGACCCCCGTTCCTAGAACACCGACAGTAGCCCCCGGGCCCAAGGCGCGCCCGGGCTTGGCCGTGCAGGGAGGCGGAAGGGCAAGAGCGAAGCGCCGCGGGCCCTAACAGCCTGCGGCCTTGGGCACCGCGTGGCGGTTGACTGGACGTGGGCACCTCAGCAACCGCGCGAGTTGATAAAGGAGTGGCATCCGCCTAGGCCCTGCTTCTTGCTTCCTCCGGCTGTTGCTCAGATCCCCTTTCTTGCGCCTCTCCTTCCTTCCTCCGAGATTTCCAGATCTGCTCTGACCGCGCGGCCTAGGGAGCCATGGCGCCTCGTCAGCCCCCGGCCGCAGCTTGGTACTCGTCCGCCCTGGACACGCCGAACGTGTCGGAGGCGGGCCTTGCCCGGCTGCACCGGATGGCGACGGCATGGGGCATCGACGGGGAGAAGGTGTTCAAGGCCGGCTCCGCCACCCCTGAGGGTCAAAGGAGCACCTTCTATCCGCTCTTCGTAAGTGCCATTGTTGCTGGCCTGGTGCCTCCCTTCTCTGAGTTCTTCTTCTCCGTCCTCCGCCATTACAAGCTACAGGCTCTGCATCTCCATCCCAACTCCGTCCTTCTCCTGGCAATCTTTGCTTATTATTGCGAAGCACATGTTGGGGTGCAGCCCTCAGTGGCCTTGCTGCGCCACTACTTCTACCTCCGGACCTCTCGTGGGACCGCTTCCGCGTGCACGAGCTTCGTCGCGTCCGGCGGCGCCATTGCCATCTCAAACTCTGGGAAGAGGATTGAGGGCTTCAGGAGCAAGTGGATCTTGGTGGATGCTGGGCGCATCCACCCTCGGCTGATCCTGCCCACGGAGCAGCCCACGAGCTCCAGTGACTGGGGTCGAGCGGAGCTCATGGATCCCCGCGCGAAGACGGTGTTGGAGAAGATGGACGCGGATCTGAGGCCGGCCGACATGGCGGCGGCGAAGCTGACCGGTGCGTCGCTGCTGAGGGAGTTCCTGGAGCACCGGCTGGCTCCGCTTCGGCAGTACTCGCTTCCAATGTGGAGGCCCCATCCGAACCCCGCGGCCTTAGCCGCCGGAGACCTGGCTCCGGTTCTCCAATCTCTGGTCAGGGGCAATGTGGCGAGGCTGGAGGGCGCTCCTACGCCCTTGTTCCTCCACAACGACTGGGAGCAGGTGGTGAAGTCCATGCCCGTCTTCAACGGGGATGGGCCAGTGCCCCTGGAAGCTCCCGAGGAACCGGTGGACGTGCCCTCCAGCGACTCCAGTGAAGAGGAAGAGGGAGGGGAGCGCGGAAAGGGGCCTGACTCCAAGGCGACTGACGGAGAGTCGAGGGATCCCCTCCCTCGGCGCAGGTCCCGCTTTCTCCGCCTCTCTCCGAATGATGACGACGAGGATGACGACGAAGACGACGACGAGCAGGACGGCGAGAGCTCGCCCCCGATCCCGAAGAAGGACAGGACCGGGCTGATCTCCCGCGGGTCTCCTCTGACCCCGGGGCGAACCGCAGACACACCTTCTGCCTCCAAGCTTCCCGAGGTCGACCCTTCCAGCCGACTTTCAGGCTTCAAATTTGGCCGGAGGCCGCTTGAGCTCACTGGCGACGACCCGTAAGCATTCGATTCTTGTATTTATCTCTTGCTCTACTTCTGAGGCTTGACGTCCGCATCTTTGGATAGGTTGGCGCCCGCAGCAAAGAAGCCGAAGGGGGCTCCTGAGGTCCCATCCGTGGCGGCGCTTCTACCCGCAAAGGAAGGTGACCGCGACGCACAGGCTTCTCCTGCCCGGTCATCCTCGCGAGGTTTGGCTGGGCCGGCTGGGGCGAGCTCAGCCCCCACGGCCCAAGTGGCTCCCGAGGTGCTCTTGCCTGCCGCCACCACTACAGCTGTCGGGGCGCGGCAGACTCCGCCTCAGGATGCTGTGGCTGCGCTGCCGCCTTCTCCTCATACTCCACCGGCCGCTGTCCCTCCAACTCCTTCTGTCGTTCTGGATCGTGCTGTTGCTGAGCTGGACCGACTGCGGTAGGATCTTCTTGGCACCGACCCCCGCTTGGTGGCCGGGCGTTTGGAGCTGGCTTCTGGATGGGTTCGCTCCAACGCCTCGATTCGGGCGGCGCTGGTCCAGGCCTCGACGGCATGCGACGAGGAGAAGCAGGCCGTCCTGGAGGCGAAGGCTGCCCGTGATGCAGCCTTGGGGGAGGTGGTCGACATCCACGGTCGCTGCAAGGCGCTGGAGGGCGAGCTGCAAGGCCTGCGGGATCGGCTCGCAGAAGAGGTCCGCCTTCGCCAAGAGCAAGAAGAAGGCGTGAAGGCTCGCGAGGCAGCCGTCGAGGGCCGGGAGGCCAAGCTCAGGAAGCGCCGCGACCGCCTAGGCGCGCTGGAGCAGGAGTTGAGGGCGAGGAAGGCCGAGCTGGACGGCAAGGCCCTGGTTCTTGCCGAGGACCGCGCGGCCTTCACGGAGTTGGAGGCGAAGGCTCGCTCCTCGCTGAGGACGCTTTACGACAGCGGCCTGGAGAGCCCGCTGGCTGGCGCCGAGGATGGCCCCGCCAAGCTGCTTCCCTTCCTGGCTCACGCTCTTGAAGATGTCGCCCTTGGCCTTGGTCCCACGGCCGAGGCCGAGGCGCGTGTCCTGTCTTCTGCAGCACTGACGCGGGTCCTCACCCACATCTACCTTCGCGATCCCGGTGTCGACCTCGACAGCCTGCTGGAGCCAGTGAGCGGTGAGCGTGCCGCTGCCGCTGCCGAGGTCGTGAAGGGTCGCGCGGAGGTTCTGCTGGGGAAGTTTCGGGCCATCAGCACCAAGCCGGAGCAAGACGCTACCGACCCCACTGCTCTGTGAGGCGAACCCGCTCCGTGCTGCTCCCCCACCGCCAAGTGACTCCGTCGTGGCTCCTGTCCTACTTTTAATTCCTGCACACGTATCATGCCTCGGGGAGGCGTTTAAACTTGCGTTTGGCATTGAAATAACAGTGTGGACTATAATATTTGCTTTTGAATTCCTTGAGATTAGCGCTTTTCCTTCCTACTTGCTTACGTTCTACGCCGGCAGAGCCCGGCCCCGCGCGTACCTCACCCAGCAATAGTCCCGACCGGAAACCAGGACAGGACCAAGGAGTGAGGGGCTACGTGACAAGTTAGGCTCCTGAGTCGCGATGCTCAGGAGTCCCCCTTGGCGCACGAACAACAAGTAGGGAGGTGTGATGCAGGTGGATCCACCGTTCTACGTCTGCAGGGCCCGGCCGCGCGCGTGCCTCACCCAGCGATGGTCCCGACCGGAAACCAGGACGGGGCCACGGAGTGAGGGGCTACGTGACCAGTTAGGCTCCTGAGTCGCGATGCTCAGGAGTCCCCCTTGACGCTCAAACGGCCTTCGTACCTTGGCTTCGCTCGAGGAGAGACGCGCGACGAACCAGGCCCGGGGGGACCTGGCCGGGCGGCGTGCGTCTGGGTGTGACCCAGGCGCAGCCCCCGTGCCCAGCCCCATCGCGCGGCACTCCCGAGGGGAGGCGTTACGATGAGGCTAGACACTGAGCTCTGGGCTCCCTGAGGTTGATGCGGCCCGGGGGCCACCCTCAGTTGTTTATCACCAGCGCGGAGCATAGTGCTACCGTATGTGTACGGGCATAGCCGCTCCTCGGCAGTGTCGTCAGCCAGCACGGAGCATGGTGTTTCCATTGGTACGTGGGAGGGGGCTCCCCTCCGGGAGGAGCCCCCGGGGCGTGTACAGCCCCGCCCTGACACGTGGCTGGCACGGTAGGGCCTGGCGAGGTGTATCTGGGCACCCGTGAGCCAGCGCGGGACTCACGGGGCCCTACCTCTAGGCGAGTTGCGCCTGGCACTGGGCCTTATCTTGTGATGTGTCCCTGCAAATTTGGTTAGATGTCGGCACTCTACGTCCTTGGGTCCCGGCCCTCGAGCTGGTCTCAGCCGTCGCTGGTATGCCAGGTCGCGATGCCATGGACAAGGCCAGAGGGTGAGGGCTGGAGAGCCAGTAAGAGCCCTCAGTCGCGATGCTCAGGTGCCCCCCCTTTAACGTGCAAGTGGTCGGCATGGAGGAGAAGAGGTGCCGTGGACCGGCGTCAAATAATCAAGCATGGTGGGTCTAACGCATGATTAGAAATAAACGCAAATGGGATACATGCCACTGGGCCTGGCCCGAGCGGCTTGGGGATCATGCAGCCTGAGGGGCGCCCCCAACAAGATAAGCTAACAACATGGAATAAAGGGATACACGCCGCAGGGACGGACCCACGCGGCCTGGGAATAATGCAGCCCTGGGGGCGCTCCCAGCTAGAAGTAAAACTCAAAAGATGTCACCTGATGATGTTGAGGATGAAGGGGTGTTGGTGTAGCAGGCTCGGGGGGCTGCAAGAGCCGATCCTCACGAGCCCCCAGGCCCAGGGGCCTCGGGAGGCTCCGGAGGCGCTGGCGGCTCCTCGCGGGCCATCTCCATCTCTGCCAGGGCTGCGGAACGCCTGGCCTCTCATACCTCCATGATGCCCCTCATGAGGCGCTGGTACGCGTCAGCCGCATTCGGCAAGCCGTAAGGCATGCGAACGTAGCTGTGGGGTGGACCTCCGCAGCGCCCCACTCGCGAGGGCCAGAGGCGCTCCAGAGAGACGACTCGGTTGAGCCCTGGTATGTCGATGCAGACGCGCAGCCCACCATCCTCGCCTGGATGGGGGGCCACTGCTGGTAGGCGACGGGCGCCTCTCATGACTCTTGACTCCTGTAGCTCCTGAATGGCCTTGCTGACGAACTCCTGTGGGTCTGGATCTCCTTGCCTTGCTCCTTCTTGAGGGAAACGTGCTTCAAAACACGCCTCCATGTGGTGCCCAAGCGCCTCCCTCGTGACCCTAGCTAGGTCGGTGGCCTTCCAGGGAGGAGCCCCCGACCCTGCCTAGGGAGGGCGCCGGGCGCGCTTTCCTAGGTGACGGAGGGAGGTTCCCCCTGGGCAGGCGCAGGCCCTGAGGGGCCTGCCTCCTGAGGGGCCGGGCCGGATGATGTCTTCTTGTTCTTGGGGGCGGTCTAGGGAAGCCTCCTGCTTCCGCGATCCGGGTCTTCCAGTGATGCGGCCTGAAAAGCTCGTTCCAGGGAACACACCGCGTCCTTCTCTTCACAGGGCACCATGATGACTCTGCCACTTCCTGGCATCTTGAGGACGTTGTAGCCGTGGTGAGTTACGGCCATGAACTTGGCCAGCGCTGGGTACCCAAGGATGGCGTTGTACGGCAGGCGAATGTGAGCGACATCGAAGTCGATGAGCTCGGTGCGGTAGTTGTCGCGTGCCCCGAAGGTGACAGGGAGGCGGACCTGCCCAATCGGGACCGTGGAGCCGTCAGTGATACCGGAGAAGGGCTTGGTTGGCTGAAGCTGGCTGTAGGGCACTTGGAGGTTGTTGAACGTCTCCACGGACAGGACGTTGAGCCCTGCCCCGCCATCGATGAGGGTCTTGGTGACCACCACGTTGCTGATGATTGGGGAACAAAGCATCGGGAGGACTTCGGTTGTTGCCGCACACTTGAGCTGATCTGCTGAGCTGAATGTGATGGCGCACGCCGACCACCTGAGAGGGCGTGTGGCTTTGAGTCTGGGAAGTACTGCGTTCACTTCGCGGGCGAACTGCTTGAAGATGCGCTGAGAGGCTGGGGCTTGTGCTCCGCCCAAGATGCAGGCGATCGCGCGCGGCTCCTGGAAGCCCCCAGCCTCCTCGTCCTGATGGTGGTCCTCGTTTCTCCTTGGCTGCGGCGGCAGCGGTGGGAGGCCTGCGTTGCCTAGCGGGCGATCCTCGCGAGGCTGATCCCTCCATCCTCTCTCGCGAGGTGGGTCTTGCCAGCGATCCTCGCGAGGTTGGTCGCGCCACCCTTGGCACGGCCCACGGTCTTCCCAGCGTCCTGCGTTTCTTCCTCCTCCTCGACCGTAGCCCCGGTCACCGCGGTCGGGGCGACGGCCGATCCTTCCTTCACGCACGGCTCGGAGTTCTTGGCATTCGTTGGTGTTGTGGGTGTGGAGGTCGTGGTACACGCAGTACCGGCTGCCCTTGGGAGGTTCGGGCTGATCTCTGCCCCGCTTGGTGTCTGGTTCTGCCGCGAGCACTGCAGCCCCCTTGCGCTTCACATCCTTGGCCTTGAGCTTCTTCTCTTCTGGGTCTGCGGCAGGCAGCTCGAGGAGGGAGAGACGCCCCTCCTCAGCCCTGGCGCACTTGTTTGCCAAGTTGAACAGCTCCAAGGAAGTGCACAGGTCTTCATGCATCGCCAGCTCCTCCTTCATCTTGACGTCGCGCACTCCGTCGGAGAAAGCTGAGATGATGGCCTCCTCAGTCACCTTGGGGATCTTGAGGTGTGCGTTGTTGAAGCGCTGGATGTACTTCTGCAGGGTCTCCCCGGGTTGTTGCTTGATGCGGCGCATGTTGCTCACGGTGGGCGGCCGGTCGCGAGTACCTTGGAAGTTGGCGATGAAGCGGGTGCGCATCTCTTCCCAGGAGGAGATTGTGCCTGGAGCCAGGTTCAGGAGCCAGGTGCGGGCCCCGTCCTTGAGCGCCATGGGAAACCAGTTCGCCATGACCTTCTCGTCTCCGTTGGCAGCTTCGATGCCCAGCTCGTAGAGCTGGAGGAACTCCGCAGGGTCGGCCATGCCATCGTAGCGAGGAGGCAGGTCTGGTTTGAACTTGCCGGGCCACGCGACGCTGCGTAGTTCGGTGGTGTAGGCGCGGCAGCCTGCTGTGGCCACGGGAGGCCTTAGGTGACGGAGAGCCTGGTCTTGCATGTCCCCACGCGCTGGAGCAGGGGGATGGTCACGACGTGCTGGGGCAGGGAGCGCCCGGGCAGCTTCTGGTGGGCGAGGGACTTCTTGGCAGCTCTGTTCTTGTTGCACTGGCACCTGACGGAGCGGGTTCCGCCCAGGGGCCATGTGCCTTGGAGCCATGGTGTCTTCTTGAGGAGGAGCCGGCCGGGGCGCCGCCGGAGCCTCTTCGCCCGCGCGGGGCGGGGTGCGGTGCAGCAGAACGGACGGCGCGGAAGAGCCCCCTACAGCGCGGATGAGCTCGGCGACGCGGTCGAGCCATTCTTCGTAGACGTCGTCGACGGGACGGTAGCGCAGGAGCTCGTTTGCCGCGATGAGTGCGGCCCGAGCCTCCATGGGCGCGCAGAGCGTGCGGGACAAAGATCCAGCTGGGGCGAGCGAGGGGGTTGCGGTGCGGCCGTCTTGCCGCACGGACGGATGCTGGGATGATGCTTGCCGCTTGTCCCCTGCCGGGCCGGTGGCGGCGTTGACGGCAGGTGACGGGGAACGGCGTGGATGCCCGCCGACAGGGGCCGTCTGGGCGACGCGGGAAGCGAGTGCGGCCCGGCGCTCGGCGCGGGCCCGACAAGCGTCAGACATGGGCGTGACGGTCGGAGGAGAACGGGGCGGTGGAAGACGAATTCCGGCGCACCCCTACCTGGCGCACCAAATGTCGGATTTCGGGTTCCGGCAGACCCTTGAGGTTCGAACACTAGGGTGCGCGTGGATATTTCGCCTCCTACCTACCTGCACCCCTCCGCCATGCAAAGATCTAAACTAAAGAAAGAACAACACAAGAGACACAGGGTTTATACTGGTTCGGGCCACCGTTGTGGTGTAATACCCTACTCCAGTGTGTGGTGTGTGGATTGCCTCTTGGGCTGATGATGATGAACAATACAAGGAAGAACAGCCTGGCGAGGGTCTGTTCTTGGTTGAGGCGATGAACTGCTGGGAGGAGTTCAGCCACCTTTCTCTCTCTCTCTCTCTCTCTCTGCCCTGCTCTCCTTTGGCCGACCGATCCCCTTTGCTGTGTGGGTGGCTGGTCCTATTTATAGAGGCCCTGGTCCTCTTCCCAAATATTGATAGGGAAGGGAGCCAACAATGGCGGGCTAATTTGAAGGGGGACAGCAAGTATCAGCTATCCTGACAAAAGTAGTCTTCGCCTGCGCAAAGCTCTGGTGATGACGCCGTCTTGGGCTCCACGGTGACCTCCATCTCGTAGTCCTCCTGGTCTTGGTCTCGTTGCACCGAAATGGCAACCTTTTCCTGATGCCTCGGTACTCCGCGGCTGCGCTTGCCCCCTTTGCACCAAAGAGGAAAGGAGGACGTTGCGCGAGCTGGCACCCGCCTGGCGCCCTGAGTTGTCATGGCTTGCGTCATGGGCACCTCGTGAGGTACCCTGCCTTGATCTCTCCGCCTCCTCGTGAGCCAGCCTAACGAGGCTGTGCCTGAGGAAGCTTCGCGTCGTCCGCCTCGCGAGGCTTGGCCCCTCGCGAGGGTCTTCGGTTTGTGTTGGTGAAGATGGGCCGTGCTGGGCCCCCCTTTGAGCCACGCCGCAGGCCGCAGGCAGGCAAGTCTGGGGACCCCCGTTCCCAGAACTCCGACACAAAGCATGGTGGATAAAACATCAAGCTCGTCGACGTAATCCAGGTGATGCTGGTTCGCCGAATCCTCCCATGCCAGAGCCAAAGCTGCCCCTTATGGGAATTCGACCGAAAGAAGCACAGAACTTTGGAAAGGCTCTTCGGAACCACTCACGAAGAAGCCTGGAAGTTGCTCTTTAAGGGCAATGAGACGCCGCCCGCCATAGACTCGAACCACGGGCACGATATTACCCATTCTGCTAATATGGTAAGCTTTTCCCGTCTCAAGGCGCATCCTCTACTTGCTTCCTTCAAGGAGGATATCTAAACCTTATCACTATTGTTTTTTCAGGTATGGACGGAGAGGGTCGAGCGGATTCACTATTCGACTCCACTGCCCGAAGAACTAGTCATCCCGCTCCTGGCGAAGATGCTGGTGCCGGCGCCCTATAAGGTGCCGGAGAAGAAGGCCAAGGGGACTTGGAGTGGCCTCCACCGCAAGGGAGCTTCAGACGTGTCGTCTGAAGACAAGACTCTCTCCTCTGCCACCGAAGACGATGACGAGGAGGAGGAAGAAAGCACCTCTCCCCCTGATGGGGGGAGGAAGAAGAGGGCGGCCTCCACAAATCTGGAGGCGGAGGCGCCCAAGAGGGGGAAGGGTCCCCCCGTGGATAACTCTGCATGGGACATCGACAGCAGCCCAGAACGACACCCCGGAAACAAGCCTCTGGCCGCGTCGTAAGTACTAGAAACCCACATATGTCCATGCATCCGGCCCATGATAGCTCCCTGCGATCGTCATCAAGAGGTTCGATGGATTCGAAGGCGATGGCCAGCGAGTCACTGCTGGCCGCTCACTCTCCTACGACCAAGGGCAATGACGAGGTGTTGTCCCAAAGGACCTTCCCCGACTAGGGAGAGGTTCAGGAGGCCGCCAGGGTGGCGCCAGAGGGCGCAGCCTCGGCTGCCAGACACATGGGGGAGCAGACCCCCATGGCGACCGGGATGGGGGCCTTGCTCAATTCAGCCCCCAGCCAAATACAAGTCTGGAGACCTATATGGCTCCGGAATTCGGTGAGCAACCTCTTCCGAAAGAAGAGGGTGTGCCTGTTCTGCCGATGACCTCTGTCCAACCAGAGGCACCGGATAATCTGCTGGAAGCGCTATGAGGCGCTTCCATTGTGGATGAACACCGTATCCTTATGGGTACGGTGATTGAGAGGGTTCAGTCCATCAAGAGTGGACTAACCAAAGCCTGCAGCATCCTCTGACAGGTTTTGAGGTAAGCGATGCAAAAGAGAAAATCCCCATATAGACAGTAGCCCCTGAGACACTGTCTGGTGTTCAGAAAGAAGAGCCGGACAGAGGCTCAATTTATTTTTGCAGGGAACTAACTAGATGTCTTATATGAATAAGTAGGCGTCATTGCTGGCCGCGACCGTGCACACTACCAAAGTCTCCGGACTAAAGCAGAGCCTAGAGCGGACCGAGCAGGAGATCGGCCAAGCGAGAAAGCAGACGGAAGACCAGCAAGGTATGTACTGGCTGGCTATATATTTCGGAAAGAGTAATTAATGTGTATTGACCATAGTGTCATGGCATGCATAGGAGCGACGACCGAGGTCGAGGTCCTTAAACAGGCCCTGGTCGAGGCCGAGGAGAAGGCCACCAAGGAAAAAGCCGCTCGAGAGCAGCATGAGGCCAGCCTTGATGAAGTCCAACAAGAGCTCCAGGATGCAGTGAAGAAATGTGAATCCTTGGAGCGCGATGTTTTGGCTCGAGAGACTGAACTCGCTAAGGCCCGCCAAATCGCGGAAGAGGCCCGGGTTGAGGCCCAGGGCGCCCTCCAGGAGATCCAGGAGGCCAAGAAAATCGCGGCGGGTAAGGCGTTTAGTATGCAAAGCAAATATGTGAAGAAGAAGTATTTCATACTAACCCGGATTCAGAGTTCTCCAGGGGCGTTTGGAGATCTGTTGTGCAGTGTGTCTAACGCTGCGGAGTTCTTCTGGGCCGAAGAGGGGAGCTCAACGGAGAAGTTGTTCTGGTCGCAATATCTTGCGCTAGAACATCCAGTGCCCTTTAGCGATCAGCTAAAACAGTTGGTCGAGCTGCATAGGGTGGCCGAACTAGCCATGAAGGATTCAATAATCCGGCTATGGCCTGTCGAAGCTATGCCCGGCAGCTACTTTGGGCTCGCGAAACGGCTGGTGAACACCTGTCCAAGCTGGTTATGCCTCCATCCATGCCCATGGTATTTTTAGTGCGTAGCTATGTACGCATGGTACAATTGTCGCCACTTGGTCGGGACTGGGACGGAGGCCGAATTTCTAGTCGAGCTCTTGACGAGCCGAGTTGTCCTGCTGCAGAATAGTCCGGACTCTCTTGACAGTGTCCGGGGGATCGGCCGCCGAATTAAGGTTCTGCTTGAAAAGGCCGCTCTATACTTCTGCTGCTAAGGCAGCAGTGTGCTCCTCAGTGCGGAGGGAGCGTTTCGTGTTTCCATTAACTGTTATGACGCCTTGTGGTCTGGACATCGTGAGCTTGAGATAAGCGTTGTGTGGCACTGCGTTGAATCGAGCAAATGTGTTTCGTCCGAGCAGTGCATGATATCCACTGCGAAAAGGGACGATATCGAAGATTAACTCCTCACTTCGGAAGTTGTCCAGAGATCCGAAGACAACCTCTAGTGTGATTGAGCCCGTACAGCGGGCCTCTACACCTGGTATGACTCCTTTAAAGGTAGTCTTTGTGGGCTTGATCCATGATGGATTGATGCCCATTTTATGCACTGTATCCTGATAGAGCGGGTTGAAGCTGCTGCCACCATCCATGAGGACTCGAGTCAGGTGGAACCCATCAATTATTGGGTCCAGGACCAGTGCGGCTGAACCTCCATGACGGATACTGGTGGGGTGATCCCGACAATCGAAGGTGATCGGGCATGACTGATACGTCTCCAACATATCTATAATTTTTGATTGTTCCATGCTATTATATTATCTGTTTTGGATGTTAATGGGCATATTTATACACTTTTATATTATTTTTGGGACTAACCTACTAACCCAAGGCCCAGTGCAAATTGTTGTTTTTTTGCCTATTTCAGTGTTTCGCAGAAAAGCAATATCAAACGGAATCCAAACGGATAAAACCTTCGGGAGAGTTATTTTTGGAACAAATGTGATCCGGGGGACTTGGAGTGTACGTCAAGCAACCAACAAGGAGGCCATGAGGCAGGGGGCCCGCCCTCCCCCCTCATGGGCCCCTCGTGGCTCCACCAACCTACTTCTTCCTCCTATATATATTCGTATACCCCGAAAACATCCAGGAGCACCGTGAAACCCTATTTCCACCGCCGCAACCTTCTGTGCCCAAGAGATCCCATCTTGGGGCCTTTTTCGGAGCTCTGCCGGAGGGGGAATCAATCACGGAGGGCCTCTACATCAACTCCATGGCCCCTCCGATGATGTGTGAGTAGTTTACCTCAGACCTTCGGGTCCATAGTTATTAGCTAGATGGCTTCTTCTCTCTCTTTGGATCTCAATACAATGTTCTCCTCGATCTTCTTGGAGATCTATTTGATGTAACTCTTTTTGTGGTGTGTTTGTCGAGATCCGATGAATTGTGGGTCTATGATCAAGTTTATCTATGAACAATATTTGATTCTTCTCTGAAATATTTTATGTATGATTGGTTATCTTTGCAAGTCTCTTTGAATTATCAGTTTGGTTTGGCCTACTAGATTGATCTTTCTTGCAATGGGATAAGTGCTTAGCTTTGGGTTCAGTCTTGCGGTGTCCTTTCGCAGTGACAGCAGGGGCAGCAAGGCACATACTGTATTGTTGCCATCGAGGATAAAAAGATGGGGTTTATATCATATTGCTTGAGTTTATCCCTCTACATCATGTCATCTTGCCTAATGCATTACTCTGTTCTTATGAACTTAATACTCTAGATGCACGCTGGATAGCGGTCGATGTGTGGAGTAATAGTAGTAGATGCAGAATCGTTTCGGTCTACTTGTCACGGACGTGATGCCTATATACATGATCATGCCTAGATATTCTCATAATTATGCACTTTTCTATCAATTGCTCGACAGTAATTTGTTCACCCACCGTAATACTTATGCTATCTTGAGAGAAGCCACTAGTGAAACCTATGGCCCCCGGGTCTATTTTCCATCATACAAGTTTCCAATCTATTTTAATTTCCAATCTATATCATAAAAATACCAAAAATATTTATTTATTTATTATTATATCTATATGATCTCACTCTCGTAAGTGACCGTGAAGGGATTGACAACCCCTTTATCGCGTTGGTTGCGAGGTTCTTATTTGTTTGTGTAGGTATGAGGGACTTGCGTGTAGTCTCCTACTGGATTGATACCTTGATTCTCAAAAACTGAGGGAAATACTTACGCTACTTTGCTGCATCACCCTTTCCTCTTCAAGGGAAAACCAATGCAGTGCTCAAGAGGTAGCAAGAAGGATTTCTGGCGCCATTGCCAGGGAGATCTACGCACAAGTTAAGACATACCAAGTACCCAGCACAAACTCTTATCCCTCGCATTACATTATTTGTCATTTGCCTCTCGTTTTCCTCTCCCCCACTTCATCCTTGTCATTTTATTCGACCTCTTTTTCTGTTCCCCTTCTCTCTTCTGTTTGCCTCTTTTCGCTTGCCTCTTGTGTGCTTGTGTGTTGGATTGTTTGTCACGATGGCTCAAGATAATACTAAATTATGTGATTTTTCCAATACCAACAATAATGATTTTATTAGCACTTCGATTGCTCCTCTTACCAATGCTGAATCTTGTGAAATTAATGCCGCTTTGCTGAATCTTGTCATTGAAGATCCGTTTTCCGGCCTTCCTAGTGAAGATGCCGCTACCCATCTAAACAACTTTGTTGATTTGTGTGATATGCAAAAGAAAGATGTGGATAATGATATTATTAAATTGAAGCTATTCCCGTTTTCACTTTCAGATCGTGCTAAAACTTGGTTTTCGTCTTTGCCTAAAAACAGTATCGATTCATGGAATAAGTGCAAAGATGCTTTATCTCTAAGTATTTTCCTCCCGCTAAGATCATCTCTCTTAGAAACGATATTATGAATTTTAAGCAACTTGATCATGAACATGTTGCACAAGCTTGGGAGAGGATGTAATTGCCCCCACACATGGTTTGAATCTTTGGATGATTATACAAAAAAATTATGTCGGATTGAATTTTGCTTCTAGAAATCTTTTATATTCGGCCGCGGGAGGCACTTTTATGGAAATCACTTTAGGAGAAGCTACTAAACCTAGATAATATTATGGTTAACTATTCTCAATGGCACACTGAAAGATCCACTAGTAAAAAGGTGCATGCTATAGAAGAAATTAATGTTTTGAGTGGAAAGATGGATGAACTTATGAAATTGTTTACTAATAAGAGTGTTTCTTCTAATCCTAATGATATGCCTTTGTCTACTTTGATTGAGAATAATAATGAATCTATGGATTTGAATTTTGTTGATAGGAACAATTTTGGTAATAACGCGTATAGAGGTTTTTTTAATCCTAGGCCGTTTCCTAGTAATTCCTCTAATAATTATGGTAATTCCTACAACAATTCTTATGGAAGTTATAATAAGATGCCCTCTGATTTTGACTCTAATATTAAAGAATTTATTAGTTCACAAAAGAGTTTCAATACCTTGATTGAAGAAAAATTGTCTAAGATTGATGAGTTGGCTAGGAACATGGATAGAATTTCTCTTGATGTTGATTCTTTGAAACTTAGATCTATTCCACATAAGCATGATATCAATGAGTCTCTCAAAGCTATGAGAATTTCCAATGATGAGTGCAAGGAAAGAAATGCTAGGATGCGTGCTAAAAAAGATTGCTTTGTGAAAGCGTGTTCCTCTAGTTTTGATGATAATAAGGATGAAGATCTAAAAGTGATTGATGTGTCCCCTATTAAGTCTTTCTTTTGCAATATGAATCTTGATAATGATGGGATTGGAGATGATTCAACTTTAGTTAAAAGGCGTCCCAATGATTCGGAGTTTTTTGATCTTGATGCAAAAATTAATAAAAGTGGGATTGGTGAGGTCAAAACTTTACATAGCAATGAACCCACCATTCTGGATTTCAAGGAATTTAATTATGATAATTATTCTTTAATAGATTGTATTTCCTTGTTGCAGTCCGTGTTAAATTCTTCGCTTGCTTATAGTTAAAATAAAGCTTTTACTAAACATATCGCTGATGCTTTAATGCAATCTTATGAAGAAAAGCTTGAATTGGAAGTTTCTATGCCTAGAAAACTTCATGATGAGTGGGAACCTACTATTAAAATTAATATTAAAGATCATGAATCTTATGCTTTATGTGATTTGGGTGCTAGCGTTTCCACGATTCCAAAAACTTTGTGTGATGTGTTAGGTTTCCGTCAATTTGATGATTGTTCTTTAAATTTGCACCTTGCGGATTCCACTATTAAGAAACCTATGGGAAGGATTAATGATGTTCTTATTGTTGCAAATAGGAATTATGTGCCCGTACATTTCATTGTTCTTGATATTGATTGCAATCCTACATGTCCTATTATTCTTGGTAGGCCTTTCCTTAGAACGATTGGTGCAATTATTGATATGAAGGAAGGGAATATTAGATTCCAATTTCCTTTAAGGAAAGGCATGGAACACTTTCCTAGAAACAAAATTAAATATGAATCTATTATGAGATCCACTTATGGATTGCATACCAAAGATGATAATACCTAGATCTATTCTTGCTTTTATGCCTAGCTAGGGGCGTTAAACGATAGCGCTTGTTGGGAGGCAACCCAATTTTATTTTTGTTCCTTGATTTTTGGTTCTGTTTAGTAATAAATAATTCATCTAGCCTCTGTTTAGATGTGGTTTTATGCTTTTAATTAGTGTTTGTGCCAAGTAGAACCTTTGGGAAGACTTGGGGAAAGTCTTTGCGATCTTGCTGTAAAAATCACAAACTTTAGCGCTCACGAGATTTGCTGCCATTTTTTACTGGAGAGTGTGATTAAGTTGATTATTTTTTCAGATGATTAATATATAAATTCCTCACGTCAAGCAATTTATTTTAGAATTTTTGGGGTTACAGAAGTATTCAAAACCTACAGATTACTACATATTGTTCTGTTTTTGACAGATTCTGTTTTTCGTGTGTTGTTTGCTTATTTTGATGAATCTATGGCTAGTATCGGAGGTTATGAACCACAGAGAAGTTGGAATACAGTAGGTTTAACACCAATATAAATAAAAAAATGAGTTCATTACAGTACCTTAAGTGGTGGTTTGTTTTTTCTTTTACTAACGGAGCTCATGAGATTTTCTGTTTAAGTTTTGTGTTGTGAAGTTTTCAAGTTTTAGGTAAAGATTTGATGGATTATGGAACAAGGAGTGGCAAGAGACTAAGCTTGGGGATGCACATGGCACCCCAAGGTAAAATTCAAGGACAACCAAAAGCCTAAGCTTGGGGATGCCCCGGAAGGCATCCCCTCTTTCCTCTTCTTCTATCGGTAACTTTACTTGAGGCTATATTTTTATTCACCACATGATATGTGTTTTTCTTGGAGCGTCTTGTATGATTTGAGTCTTTGCTTTTTAGTTTACCACAATCATCCATGCTGTACACACATTTTGGGAGAGACGCACATGAATTGGAATTTATTAGAATACTATATGTGCTTCACTTATATCTTTTGAGCTAGGTAATTTTGCTCTAGTGCTTCACTTATATCTTTTAGAGCATGGTGGTGGTTTTATTTTATAGAAATTATTTATCTCACATGCTTCACTTACATTATTTTGAGAGTCCTTTAGAACAGCATGGTAATTTTCTTTGGTTATGAAAATAGTCCTAATATGATAGGCATCCAAGATGGGTATAATAAAAACTATCATAGAAAGTGCATTGAATACTATGAGAAGTTTGATACTTGATAATTGTTTTGAGATATAAACGTGGTGATATTAGAGTATGATAGTTGAGTAATTGTGAATTTGAGAAATACTTGTGTTGAAGATTGCAAGTCCGGTAGCATGCACATATGGTAACTGTTGTGTATTTGAAACATGAGGTGTTCTTAGATTGTCTTCCTTATGAGTGGCGGTCGGGGACGAGCGATAGTCTTTTCCTACGAATCTATCCCCCTAGGAGCATGCGCGTAGTGCTCGGTTTTTGATGACTTGTACATTTTTGCAATAAGTATGTGAGTTCTTTATGACTAATGTTGAGTCCATGGATTATACGCACTCTCACCCTTCCATCATTGCTAGCCTCTTCGGTACCATGCATTGCACTTTCTCACCTTGAGAGTTGGTGCAAACTTCGCCGGTGCATCAAAACCCTGTGATATGATATGCTCTATCACACATAAACCTCCTTATATATTCCTCAAAACAGCCACCATACCTACCTATCATGGCATTTCCATAGCCATTCCGAGATATGTTGCCATGCAACATTCCACGGTTTCATTTATGACACGCTTTATCATTGTCATATTGCTTTGCATGATCATGTAGTTGACATCGTATTTGTGGCAAAGCCACCATGCATAATTTTTCATACATGTCACTCTTGATTCATTGCCCTTCCCGGTACACCGTCGTAGGCATTCATATAGAGTCATATTTTGTTCTAGTATCAAGTGGTAAATAAATAGAAGTGCGATGATCATCATTAATAGAGTATTGTACCAAATAAAAAGAGATAAAGGCCAAATAAAAAAGGCCCAAAAAAGAAAAAAAGGAAAAGAAATAAAAAAGGAAATGCTACTATCCTTTTTTCCACACTTGTGCTTCAAAGTAGAACCATGATCTTTATGATAGAGAGTCTCTTGTTTTGTCACTTTCATATACTAGTGGGAATTTTTGATTATAGAACTTGGCTTGTATATTCCAACAATGGGCTTCCTCAAATGCCCGAGGTCTTCGTGAGCAAGCAAGTTGGATGCACACCCACTTAGTTTCTTTTGTTGAGCTTTCATACATTTATAGCTCTAGTGCATCCGTTGCATGGCAATCCCTACTCCTTGCATTGACATCAATTGATGGGCATCTCCCTAGCCCGTTGATTAGCCTCATCGATGTGAGATTTTCTCCTTTTCTGTCTTCTCCACATAACCCCCTATCATTATTCTATTCCACCCATAGTGCTATATCCATGGCTCACGCTCATGTATGGCATGAAAGTTGAAAAAAGTTTGAGATTACTAAAGTATGAAACAATTGCTTGGCTTGTCATCGGGGTTGTGCAAGATGAGAGCATTCTTGTGTGACGAAAATGAAGCATGACCAAGCTATATGATTTTGTAGGGATGAACTTTCTATTGCCATGTAATTTTGAGAAGACATGATTGCTTAGTTAGTATGCTTGAAGTATTATTATTTTTATGTCAATATTAAACCTTTGTCTTGAATCTTTCGGATCTGAATAGTCATGCCACAATAAAGAATATAACATTGAGAATTATGCTAGGTAGCATTCCACATCAAACATTCTGTTTTTTTTCATTTACCTACTCGAGGACGAGCAGGAATTAAGCTTGGGGATGCTTGATACGTCTCCAATGTATCTATAATTTTTCATTGTTCCATGCTATTATATTATCTGTTTTGGATGTTAATGGGCTTATTCATACACTTTTATATTATTTTTGGGACTAACGTACTAACCCAAGGCCTAGTGCAAATTGTTGTTTTTTTGCCTATTTCAGTGTTTCGCAGAAAAGGAATATCAAACGGAATCCAAATGGAATAAAACCTTCGGGAGAGTTATTTTTGGAACAAACGTGGTCCAGGGGACTTGGAGTGGACGTCAAGCAACCAACAAGGAGGCCACGAGGCAGGGGGCGCGCCCTCCCCCTCGTGGGCCCCTTGTGGCACCACCGACCTACTTCTTCCTCCTATATAGATTCATATACCCCAAAAACATCCAGGAGCACCACGAAACCCTATTTCCACCCCCGAAATATTCTGTACCCAAGAGATCCCATCTTGGGGCCTTTTCCGGAGCTCCGCCGGAGGGGGAATCAATCACGGAGGGCCTCTACATCAACTCCATGGCCCCTCCGATGATGTGTGAGTAGTTTACCTCAGACCTTCGGGTCCATAGTTATTAGCTAGATGGCTTCTTCTCTCTCTTGGGATCTCAATACAATGTTCTCCTCGATCTTCTTGGAGATCTATTTGATGTAACTCTTTTTGCGGTGTGTTTGTCGAGATCGGATGAATTGTGGGTTTATGATCAAGTTTATCTATGAACAATATTTGATTCTTCTCTGAAATCTTTTATGTATGATTGGTTATCTTTGCAAGTATCTTCGAATTATTAGTTTGGTTTGGCCTACTAGATTGATCTTTCTTGCAATGGGAGAAGTGCTTAGCTTTGGGTTCAATCTTGCGGTGTCCTTTCCCAGTGACAGTAGGGGCAGCAAGGCACGTATTGTATTGTTGCCATAGAGGATAAAAAGATGGTGTTTATACCATATTGCTTGAGTTTATCCCTCTACATCATGTCATCTTGCCTAATGCATTACTCTGTTCTTATGAACTTAATACTCTAGATGCATGCTGGATAGCGGTCGATGTGTGGAGTAATAGTAGTAGATGCAGAATCATTTTGGTCTACTTGTCGCGGACGTGATGCATATATACATGATCATGCCTAGATATTCTCATAATTATGCACTTTTTCTATCTATTGCTCGACATTAATTTGTTCACCCACCGTAATACTGATGCTATCTTGAGAGAAGCCACTAGTGAAACCTATGGCCCCCGGGTCTATTTTCCATCATATAAGTTTCCAATCTATTTTACTTTGCAATCTTTATTTTCCAATCTATATCATAAAATTACCAAAAATATTTATCTTAATATTATTATCTCTATCAGATCTCACTCTCGTAAGTGACTGTGAAGGGATTGACAACCCCTTTATTGCGTTGGTTGCGGGGTTCTTATTTGTTTGTGTAGGTACGAGGGACTTGCGTGTAGTCTCCTACTGGATTGATACCTTGGTTCTCAAAAACTTAGGGAAATACTTACGCTACTTTGCTGCATCACCCTTTCCTATTCAATGGAAAACCAACGCAGTGCTCAAGAGGTAGCAATGACGACTGTGGATTAAATTTTGTGGCGACTGGCTCTATCGTCTAGATGTCCCTGAGCGAGCGCTTACGCTCCCTCTTGGGGATGTGGGTAGCGTATATCATGTTCACCATTTTGACCTGAGGGAGAAACTTCTTTTGTCCCCCTGTGTTCGGTGGCTGGGGCTCCTCGTCGTCGTCCTCGCTTTGTGACCCCTTCTCCTTGCTTTCGGCATTTCACTTGCCGGCCTGTTTAAAAACCCAACAATCTCTGTTGGTATGATTGGGTGGTTTTTCCGGGGTGCCATGAATCTCGCACAGATGATCTAGTACGCAGTCCAAGCTGGATGAGCCCGAATTGTTCTTTTTGAACGGCTTTTTCCGCTGATCGGACTTAGAGCCACTGAATCCGGCATTAACCTCCGTATCATCGGTGTTGTCATTGTTGTTTCGACGCTTGTGTCTGTTGCGTCGAGACTTGTCGTTGCTATTTCTTGCTTTAGGGGTGCCGGCGTCGCTTGCATTGTTTTTGCTATGGGCCAGCCAACTATCCTCACCCGCACAAAAGCGGGTCATGAGTGCCGTGAGGGCTGCCATGGACTTCGTCTTTTCTTGGCCGAGGTGGCGGGCGAGCCATTCGTCGCGAATGTTGTGTTTGAAGGCCTCTAGGGCTTCGACATCCGGACAGTCGGCGATCTGGTTCTTTTTAGTTAGGAACCTAGTCCAGAATTTCCTGGCTGACTCTCCGGGTTGTTGAACTATATGGCTTAAGTCATCAGCATCCGGGGGTCGAACATATGTACCTTGGAAGTTGTAAAGGAAGGCTTCTTCCAAGTCCTCCCAGCTGCCGATGGAATTTTCGGGCAGGCTGTTCAGCCAGTGCCCGGCTGGTCCTTTGAGTTTTAGGGGGAGGTATTTAATGGCATGAAGGTCATCGCCGCGGGCCATATGAATATGGAGAATGAAGTCTTCGATCCATACCGCGGGATCGGTGGTTCCATCGTATGATTCAACATTCACAGGTTTGAACCCTTCTGGGAATTCATGTTCCATGACTTCGTTAGTGAAGCAAAGAGGGTGTGTGGCGCCTCTATGTCGGGCCGCATCGCGACGTAGCTCCGATGGAGTCCGTCTGCGGCTTTCGGCCCGCGCATGACTAGGTTTGTCACGTCCGAATAGATAGCCGCCGTCACGTGTTGAGGCACGTCCTCGCGATCCGTAGATCGATCTGGTATGTCCTGCTCTATTGTTCAGGTCCTGCCGAAGGTCATATGTATGACCGCGAGCTGTTTTACCTCTGCATTTGCGATGAGGCGGAGCGGGCTGGTGTTCGGCTTGAGTTGTCGTTTTATCCCGACCACGTGGTGGTCGGTCGGCCGCATTGCGCGATGGTGGTATGTGCTCCGGCACCTCGTCGTCGAACTGAGGTAGAAATTTGCGTTCGGGTAGCTTTTGGCTGGGCACTTGGGGTCGTATTCTTCGGCTGCTAGGACATCGGTCCATTTATCGTTGAGCAGATCCTGGTCATCTTGAAGCTTCTGCTGCTTCTTTTTTAGGCTCCTTGCAGTGTCTATTAGCTAGCGCTTGAAGTGCTCCTGCTCAAGAGGTTGCTCGGGCACGGTGAAATCCTCAGTGCCGAGGCTTGCCTCATCCTTAGAGAGCAGAAGATAATTACTGTCCTCTGAGTCTTCGTGTGTGGCCTGTTTACCAGGGCTAACTTTCCCATCTTCCCGTTTATCCTGTTCGGCAATTGCATCAACAGGGTCTTCGTTGTCTTCAGCACCTTCCGGAGTGTTATCTTCTCATGTGTCAGTGTTGCTATCTTTGCTGCGGCGTGACTTAGAGCGGCGCCACTGACGCCGGCGTTTTGATTGTATCTCGGGAGGTTTATCCTCAACTGGATCTTTCTTGTCATCGCTGCTATTCTCTTTTTGTGCATCCGCCATGTATACATCATACAAGGAAGTGGTCGTCCAGCGTCCGGTAAACGGCGGGTTTTAAGCCTCTTCTTCTCCAGCATCGTCGTCCATACTGTTGATGTCGTCGGAGCCATAATCGAGCATGTCAGTTAAGTCTTCGACAGTGGCTACAAAGTGGGCGTGGGTGGGAAGCGAAACTCTCCGTCATCAGCCTCCTGTTAGAACCGGATACAATTCGGCTGTGAGTCCCCTGCTAAGGATAGTGCTCTTAACGAGTTTAACACGTCGCCCAAGGGCGAGTGTCGGAAGATGTCCGCGGAGCTGAATTCGACGATCGATGACCGATCAAGCTTGACGTACGCGGACGCACAAGGTTCGGAACCTGTAGCCGGAGACGAATCCATGGTTCCGGTGACATAGATGTCACTTGAAGTTAAGTCTATGTGCGGCTCCAACGCCGCTGAGTCTTCGGCTTCCGCGACGGGGTTAAGCTTCCCGTCTTCGGATGGCGCGATCTGCTCCGAATCTAGGGCCAGAGCAGCTACAGGTACTATCTCCTGCGTATGGACCGATGACAGATTTATGTCATGTTCATCGTGGTGACAGGGGCGGCTGCCGTGGTCTCGAATCCATCGAAGATCAAGTCTCCACGGATATCCGCGGCATAGTTCAAGCTCCCAAATCTGACCTGATGGCCGGGGGCATCGCTTTCGATCTGCTCCAGATGGCCAAGCGAGTTGGCCCGCAGTACGAAGCCGCCGAATACGAATATCTGTCCGGGGAGGAAGACTTCCCCTTGGACAGCGTCGTTGAGGATGGTAGAAGGAGCCATCAATCCTCTTGACGACGGCACAGTGGAACTCTCAATGAAAGCACCAATGTCGGTGTCAAAACCGGCGGATCTTGGGTAGGGGGTCCCGAATATGCGTCTAAGGTCGATGGTAACAGGAGACGGGGGACACAATGTTTACCCAGGTTCGGGCCTTCTCTATGGAGGTAATATCCTACTTCCTGCTTGATTGATCTTGATGAATATGAGTATTACAAGAGTTGATCTACCACAAGATCGTAATGGCTAAACCCTAAAAGTCTAGCATGTCTGACTATGATTATGAGGATATATCTACAGACCTAGCCCTCCGGTTTATATAGACACAGGAGGGATCTAGGGTTACATAAGGTTAGTTACAGAGAAAGGAATCTTCATATTTGGCCGCCAAGCTTGCCTTCCACGCCAAGGAGAGTCCCATCCAGACACGGGAAGAGTCTTCGGCCTTTGTATCTTCACAGCCCATCAGTCCGACCCATGTCTAATAGGTCGGACACCCGAGGACCCCTTAGTCCAGGACTCCCTTAGATGTTGATCCAGCAGCCGTGCTCCTTCTTCAACCTCTGTTCTTGCTCCTGTCTCCCGTGAGTAGCAGTGCTGCCGCGCACCCGAACCAGTCAAATTTCCCACTCCTCTCCATCTGCGACTCCACCGCCGTGTCTTCCCCATCTCCGGGTCGTTCCAGTCTGGGGCCTCGTCATCGTCCACTGGCCTTGGTGCGCTCAGCACGATGTGATCAACATGGTCAACAAATGAGAATCATCAGAAGATGACTATACGTGAGAAGCTGACAGTGGGGACGCACCACGCCCATGGACGCATGCATGCAACTGCATCCTTTTTACCCTAAAAATAATGTTTTCTCCCCCTGACTGCTGGGACCCACCAGCTACATCTTCGCACGCAAGGAAGTGCGTCCTTATTACAGGAAAAAAAAATACCCCCCCTGATAGCTGGGACCCAGTAGCTATATCTTCACACGCAAGGAAGTGTGTCCTTATCCTCCCTGACAGCTGGGACCCACCCGGTCGAAGCGTACGTACCGTTGTCTATCTTGTCAGAACATGTACGTGCATACTGGTCGATCAATCGCTCTGCAACGATGAACCATGGCTGAGTAAGTAGCAGCACATGTCATAGTAGAGCCCCCCCCCCCCCCACGTAGCAGTTCAGGCTGTCTCGTCTAAACCTTGTACATGTACATACAGCCACACGCCAAAAAATACGACCACGTACGTACATATGGGTGGGGTCTCGATGAAGGAAATATGACCTAGAGGCAATAATAAAGTTGTTAATTATATTTCCTTATATCATGATAAATGTTTATTATTCATGCTAGAATTGTATTAACTGGAAACTTAGTACATGTGTGAATACATAGACAAACAGATTGTCCCTAGTATGCGTCTAATTGACTAGCTCGTTAATCAAAGATGGTTAAGTTTCCTAGCCATGGACATGTGTTGTCATTTGATGAACGTGATCACATCATTAGAGAATGATGTGATGGACAAGACCCTTCCGTTAGCTTAGCATAATGATCGTTCAATTTTATTGCTACTGCTTTCTTCAAAACTTATACATGTTCCTCTGACTATGAGATTATGCAACTCCCAAATACCATAGGAACACCTTGTGTGCTATCAAACATCACAACGTAACTGGGTGATTATAAAGATGCTCTACAGGTGTCTCCAATGGTGTTTGTTCAGTTGGCATAGATCGAGATTAGGATTTGTCACTCTGTGTATCGGAGAGGTATCTCTGGGCCCTCTCGGTAATGCACATCACTATAAGCCTTGCAAGCAATGTGACTAATGAGTTAGTTACGGGATGTTGCATTACGGAACGAGTAAAGAGACTTGCCGGTAACGAGATTGAACTAGGTATTGAGATACTGACGATCGAATCTCGTGCAAGTAACATACCGATGACAAGGGGAACAACTTATGTTGTTATGCGGTTTGACCGATAAAGATCTTTGTAGAATATGTAGGAGCCAATATGAACATCCAGGTTCCGCTATTGGTTGTTGACCGGAGACGTGTCTCGGTCATGTCTACATAGTTCTCGAACCCGTAGGGTCCGCACGCTTAACGTTCGGTGACCCATTAAGGCCCAATACGAATTCCTGTAACTCCCCGGTACTCCGAAAAATACCTGAATCACTCAGAACCTTTCTGATGTCCGAATATAGTCATCCAATATATCGATCTTTACATCTCGACCATTTCGAGACTGCTCGTCATGTCCTTGATCACATCCGGGACTCTGAACTACCTTCGGTACATCAAATCACATAAACTCATAATACCGATCATCACCGAACGTTAAGCGTGCGGACCCTACAGGTTCGAGAACTATGTAGACATGACCGAGACACGTCTTCGGTCAATAATCAATAGCGGAACCTGGATGTTCATATTGGCTCCTACATATTCTATGAAGATCTATACCGGTCAAACCGCATAACAACATACGTTGTTCCCTTTGTCATCGGTATGTTATTTGCCCGAGATTCGATTGTCGGTATCTCAATACCTAGTTCAATCTCGTTACCGGCAAGTCTCTTTACTCATTCCGTAATGCACTATCCTGCAACTAACTCATTAGTTGCATTGCTTGCAAGGCTTATAGTGATGTGCATTACCGAGAGGGCCCAGAGATACCTCTCCGACAATCGGAGTGACAAATCCTAATCTCGATCTATGCCAACTCAACAAGTACCATCGGAGACACCTGTAGAGCACCTTTATAATCACCCGTTAGCTTAGCATAATGATCGTTCAGTTTTATTGCTACTACTTTCTTCAAAACTTATACATGTTCCTCTGACTATGAGATTATGCAACTCCTGAATATCGGAGGAACACCTTGTGTGCTCCGATGGTGTTTGTTGAGTTGGCATAGATCGAGATTAGAATTTGTCACTCTGTGTATCGGAGAGGTATCTCTAGGCCCTCTCAGTAATGCACATCACTATAAGCCTTGCAAGCAATGTGACTAATGAGTTAGTTACGGGATGTTGCATTACGGAACGAGTAAAGAGACTTGCCGGTAACGAGATTGAACTAGGTATTGAGATACCGACGATCGAATCTTGGGCAAGTATCATACCAATGACAAAGGGAACAACGTATGTTGTTATGTGGTTTGACCGATAAAGATCTTCATAGAATATGCAGGAGCCAATATGAACATCCAGGTTCCGCTATTGGTTATTGACCGGAGATGTGTCTCGGTCATGTCTACATAGTTCTCGAACCCGTAGGGTCCACACGCTTAACGTTCTATGACGATTTGTATTATGAGTTATGTGATTTGATGACCGAAGTTTTTTCGGAGTCCCGATGAGATCGGGGACATGACGGGGAGTCTTGAAATGGTCGAGACGTAAATATCGATATATTGGAAGGCTATATTCGGACATCGCAAAGGTTCCGAGTGATTCGGGTATTTTTCGGAGTACCGGAGAGTTACGGCAATTCGTATTGGGCCTTAATGGGCCATATGAGAAGGGCGAGAAAGGCCTCAAGGGTGGCCGCTCCCCTTTCCCATGGACTGGTCCGAATTGGACTAGGGAAAGGGGGCGCTCCCTTCCTTCCTTCCTTCTCCTTCTCCCTTCCCTTTTTCCTATTCCACGTGGGAGGTAGAATCCTACTAGGACTAGGGAGTCCTAGTAGGACTCCACACTTTGGGCACGCCCTATGAAGGCCGGCCTCCTCCTCCCTCCATCCTTTATATACGTGGCCAGGGGGCACCCCAGAGACACACAAGTTGATCATTGATCCCTTAGCCGTGTGCGTCGGTCATATTGTAGCGGTGCTTAGGCGAAGCCCTGTTCCGATAGCATCATCATCACCGTCATCACGCCGTCGTGCTGACAAAGCTCTCCCTCGACACTCTGCTGGATCGTGAGTTCGTGGGACGTCACCGAGCTGAACGTGTGCAGATCACAGAGTGTCGTACTTTTGGTACTAGGATCGGTCGATTGTGAAGACGTACGACTACATCAACCACGTTGTCATAACGCTTCCGCTTACGGTCTACGAGGGTACATGGACAATACTATTCCCTCTCCTTGCTATGCATCACCATGATCTTGTGTGTGCGTAGGAATTTTTCTGAAATTACTGCGTTCACCAACACTCGAACGCCTACTCGCGCATACGTACGGCCAGGGCTCGTGTACATGGCTGGGTCGGAACAGAGAAACTGTGTCCTCGTGTTCATCGGGAGGCGAAGGAATGCGTCATGTTCATCGGGAGGCAACGGAATACGTCGTGTTCATCGGGAGCCAACCGGCTTGGACGGAACAGCCGATCAAAACGAGGCTTGGCGTAACGCAGAATGGAGGAAATGGCCTTGTCTTCGACCGGCCATGGTCAAAACAGGATCCTGTTCATCGGGAGGGGTCTGGCGTACCACAAAATGGAGGAAACGGACTTCTCTTGGACCTCATACGGTCAAAACGGGGTCCTGTTGATCGGGAGGGGTGTGGCGTATGGCAAAACGGAGGAAACAAACTTGTGTTGGAGCGCTACGGTCGAAACGGGGGTCCTCTTCATCGGGAGGGTGTGGCGTACCGAAAAACGGGACTCTACGGGATATAGTTCATCTCCACTGTCGACCTCCTCCAGCCTCCACGAGCTACTGTTCATCCACCGTCGACCTCCTCCAGCCTCCACCTGCGACTGTTCATCCACGGGCTCCTGTTCATCCAGCCTCCACCGCTCCTCCACCAGCTACTGTTCAACTAACCCTCTCCATGGGGTCCTGTTCAACCACCTCTCCATAGGCTACTGTTCATCCAGCCGTCCACCGGCTACTGTTCAACCAGCCCTCCACGGGGTCCTGTTCATCAACCCCCAACCGGCTCAATCAGGGTCATGTTCATCTAGCGGCAACACCACGGGGTCCTGTTCATCCAACCCCCAACTAGGAACTGTTCATCCAACCCCCCCCCCAACAACACTCACTGTTCATCAAGGGAAGGAGGCAGCAGGGTTCGATCGGCTTCAGTTAGCAGCAGTAGTGAAGGAATCACTCGGGTTCAGTTAACAGCAAGGGATCGATCGCTCGGGTTCAGTAACGTAGCTAGTGCAATCGCTCGGGTTCAGTTAGAGCGCAACACCTAGCACACACGCACGTACGTGTAGGAGAGAAATGCACAAACCTCCGTGCATCGCTCGGTCCCGACCACCCAGCGTAACCGGGAACACCCCGATATTTTCCTCGCCCTCGCTTCTACCATGGTTTTTTCCGTCATGGACGGCCCAAAGAATGTCATGCAGCTGCGTCTCCAGCCCGCCCAGGACGAAAAGCCCATTTTTCTGTCATGATTTTTTGTCATAGAAGTAGGAGACCACCACATCTATGATGATACCGGGTTTTGTCACAATTATCATCATAGAAGTGTCATAAGCATGACAAAAAAATTCGTTTGGCCCAAAATGTCACGGATATGTCTTTTTGTTGTAGTGAAGATACCAAATCATGTATATAAGAATTCAGAGAAGAATCAGATAATATTCATAGATAAGCTGATCATAAATCCACAATTCATCAGATCTTGGCAAACACATCGCAAAAAGAATATTACATCTGATAGATCTCCAAGAACATCAAGGAGAACATGGTATAGAGAATCAAAGGGAGAGATAAGAAGCCATCTAGCTACTAGCTATGGACCCATAGGTTTGAGGTAAACTATTCACGCTTCATCAGAAGGGCAATGGAGTTGATGTAGAAGCCCTCCATGATCGAATTTCCCTCCGGCAAGGTGCCAGAAAAGGTCCCTAGATGGGATCTCACGGGTATAGAAGGTTGCGGCGGTGGAAAAGTGTTTTTGTGGATGCCTCTGGAGGTTTGGGAATAGATGTGAATATATAGGACGAAGAATTAGGTCAGGGGGTGTTGGAGTAGGACACAAGGCAGGGGCGCACCCCTGTGGCTTGTCGTCTACTCCAAGGTCTTTTGACTCGGAGTCCAAGTCCAACATGTGTCTTCTGGTCCAAGAAAAATCATCGCGAAGGTTTCATTCTGTTTGGACTCCGTTTGGTATTCCTTTTCTGCGAAACTGAAAAACAAGGAAAAAACAGAAACTGGCACTGGGCTCTGGGTTAATAGGGTAGTCTAATGCATATAAAACATCCAAAACAAATAATATAATAGCATGGAACAATCAAAAATTATAGATGCGTTGGAGACGTATCGGACCTAGTCATCCGGGGCCCACCAGGACATCCGGCCCTGCCCGGATATCCGGCTCGACCAAATCAAGGAGCAACAGAAGTTCAGCAAAGACAAGCCGGACATCCGGTCAGAGGCCCGGACATCCGGCTCGTCCTAAGCTGTCGGACATATGCCCCAAGCCCGGACATACGGCACCTGCCTGTGCGCAGAGATGGGGCCAAAGGCCCATGTACCCCTCTCCTTTCACCCCACTTGTACTAGCACTACAAATAGACTACCCCCTTCTCCTTCTAGGGTTAACAAAGGTTAGAGCTCATTTGAGATTGAGCTTTACTCATCCACTCACCACTCCATTGGAGTTCAAGACCTCCATGTGAGATGATGCCCAAGTGGATTTAAGACCCCTTCATGGGAAGATCCCTCTAGGATTCAAGACCTCTCTCCTCCAAGGATTGGGATGAAGTAGTTATCCTTTGCATCCTCTAGTGTTGACTTTGGATCTTCATATCTTCTTTATGTGTATGTGGATTTAGCACATGTGTGTAACGCCCTCGATGCGGCTATATCTCCCACGTGTTGAAGCACGACTTAGAGGCATAACCGCATTGAAAGCAATGTCGCAAGTGAGGTAATCTTCACACAACCCATGTAATACAATAGGGGGAAAGAGATACATAGTTGGCTTACAATCGCCACTTCACACAATTACATGAATAAAGCATTACATCATCCAGATACAATCAAGGTCCGACTACGGAACCAAAATAAAAGAACCCCAAATGCGACACGGTCCCCGATCGACCCCAACTGGGCTCCACTACTGATCAACTAGAACGAAACAACACAACGGACAAAGTATTCATCGAGCTCCTCCTGAGCTTGGTTGCGTCATCTGCACGGACTCATCGGCACCTGCAAGCTGGTTTTGGAAGTATCTGTGAGTCACGGGGACTCAGCAATCTCGCACCCTCGCGATCAAGACTATTTAAGCTTATGGGTAAGGTAAAGGTATGAGGTGGAGCTGCAGCAAGAGACTAGCATATATGGTGGCTAACATACGCAAAAGAGAGCGAGAAGAGAAGGCAAAGCATGATCGAGAAACTATGATCAAGAAGTGATCCTAGGACAACCTACGTCAAGCATAACTCCAACACCGTGTTCACTTCCCGGACTCCGCCGAGAAGAGACCATCACGGTAACACACGCGGTTGATGTATTTTAATTAAGGTCAACTTCAGGTTTTCTACAAACGGACATTAACAAATTCCCATCTGCCCATAACCGCGGGCACGGCTTTCGGAAGTTCAAATCCCTGCAGGGGTGTCCCAACTTAGCCCATCACAAGCTCTCACGGTCAATGAAGGATATTCCTTCTAGCGGGAAGACCCGAACAGACTCGGAATCCCGGTTACAAGACATTTCGACAAGGTAAAACTAAACCAGCAACACCGCCCGAATGTGCCGACAAATCCCGATAGGAGCTGCACATATCTCGTTCTCAGGGCACACTCAGATTGTCTAAACTTCCGGTAGGCCAGCCTAGAGTTGCCCCTGGTGGCCACCGGCGGCTGACAGTTCGGACCAACACTCAGAGGAGCACTGGCCCGGGGGGTTAAAATAATGATGACCCTTGAGTCTGCAGAACCCGAGGGAAAGAAAACGCTAGGTGGCAAATGGTAAAACCAAGGTTGGGCATTGCTGGAGGAGTTTTATTCAAGGCGAACTGTCAAGGGGTTCCCATTATTACCCAACCGCGTAAGGAACGCAAAATCCGGGATCATAACACCGATATGACGGAAACTAGGGCGGCAAGAGTGGAACAAAACACCAGGCATAAGGGCGAGCCTTCCACCCTTTACCAAGTATATAGATGCATTAATTAAATAAGATATATTGTGATATCCCAACAAGTAAACAATGTTCCAACAAGGAACAATCTCCATGTTCCAACAAGGAACAAACTTCAATCTTCACCTGCAACTAACAACACTATAAGAGGGGCTGAGCAAAGCGGTAACATAGCCAACCAACGGTTTTCTAGGACAAGGTGGGTTAGAGGCTTGGTTCAATAGTATGGGAGGCATGATAAGTAAGTGGTAGGTATCGTAGCATAGGCATAGCAAAAGAGCGAGCAACTAGCAAGCAAAGATAGAAGTGATTTTGAGGGTATGATCATCTTGCCTGAGATCCCGCAAGGAAGAAGAACGAGTCCATAAAGAAGACAAACGGACGTAGTTGAATGGATCCTCACAAACGCAACGTTATCGGCACCAACCCGAAGAAGCAACACCGGAAAGAAGCAAACAACATGGTAAAAAACCATCACATAAACATGGCATGATGCACAACCAAGAATGATGCATGTCCGGTTTAAATATGCATGGCATGGCAAAAAGCACAAACAACTCTACAAGTTAAGTGGAGCTCAATATGCAACGAGTTGCATATTGACGACACACCACATCAAATATTTAGTTCTCTCTCGGTTAGATACTCAACAATTTAAATGTTGGTTAACATGGCAAGCGGTGAAGCATATGAAAACAAACTAACTAGGCAAGTTTAAATGAGGCCGGAACAACAAACAATAATTCCGGTAAATCCTCATATGCATTTATCAATTTGGTACAACAACAATTTTTAAACATTTAAATGTTATTATTATGATGCGAATGACATGTGCAAGTTATGCAATATTTATTAAAAGTTGATAAGAGCATTATGAAGCATTTGTCACCGTGGTGGAAAGAAAGGGAGTGCCACGGCAACGATAACGGTTCTGGTAGCTCATGGAAATACCGGTGCAAAAGGAAAAGTGATGGGAGCATGCAAAAGATGGTGGGGTGATCTCGGTTACCGGGTTCCCACGAGTCAACGACGGCATGGCAACGAGGAGGAACCACTAACGTTCACGGGCGAAAACAACAACTAAACATGCATCTCATACAACACATGCTTTCGTCCACGGGTCGTCGTCTCGGCGGTTATACCTTCCAGGGGCATTCTCGGAGCGGTTCGGGTTCGTAGAGGAAGTAGAGGAAGTAGTCGTCCACGGCGACGGTAGTTGTACACGGGCCTTCGGCCACGGAAGTAGTCGTACAACGTTTACGTAGAGGGACTTGGTCTTGCGAAGAGGTACTTGACGGTAGTGGTACTTGACGCGTTCAAGGGTCGTTCATGTCATGGTACTTAGCAAAATCCTCGGAGAAGGTGCTTGACGGGTTCGAGGTGTCCGGACATAGTGGTACATGTTCGTTTTTCGGAGAGGTACTTGGCGTTTTTTGGTCATAGGTACTTGACGTTCTTAGAGGTTCCGAAGATGGTGGTAGATGAACATGACGCGTCGCCGTGGTACTTGTTGGTCTTGAGGGTCGAGGGTAGTGGAACTTGGCGCCATCCGTGAAAACAGTGCTCGTTCAGGCATTGTAGTCGGTCTTGGCGGGTCGTCATGTAGTCGTGCATGTGTCTTTGGCGGGACCAAGATGCATCTTGGCGGTCTCGTCTCGGTCTTCACTCCAAAACGAAGCAAGGCAAAATACTCGGGGCGGTGGTACTTGGCGGTCCACAGCAAAGAGGAACCCTGAAGGGGTGGCCCGTGGAAGAACACCGCAGCAAGGCGGCGAGGCCAGGGGAGGCGCATCGGCGAAGCAGGGACTCGCGAGCAGAGGAGCAAGTCGCGGCGCTGGTGCAAGGTGGCGACAAGACGAGGTGGCACAGGGCCGGGCGAGGTGAAGCAGCAGGATGCCGACGAGGGGAAGGTGAGGTCGCTGGACGAGACGGCAAGGCGGATCAAGGACGGCGGAGCTCCTGGTCGCAGCGGACGGGATCCAGCGATGTGCGACTTCAAGGAAGCTCGATGAAGGGGCGCGGCAGGGAACGATGCAGGTCGTGACAATGGCAGCGGCACAGAAACCTCGCTGGTGGCCGGCCGGCGGCAAGGTGCGACGAGGAGGGAGAAGGCGAGGTGAAGCACGAGAAGAAGAGGGAGATCGAAGGGAGGACGAGGATGGGATCGGGGCTCCTCGACCTGTGTGGCGGCGCGAGGGAACGAGGGAAGGGAGAGGGATCGAGGGAAGGGCAGGAGAGACTGGGGAGACGGGGGAGATCGAAGGGAGGATGAGGATCGGGCGTGGGGGCTGCGGTCGAGCACGGTGGCCTATCTCTCCTGGCGGCGCGAGGGAGGGAAACGAGGGAGACGGCACAGGGTCGAGCGGGGAAGGCTAGGGTTAGGCCTGGGGATGGATGGCCTTGGGCCTTAGGAGGGAAAGGTTTGGGCCTTGGAGGCCGGCCCAAAAGAGAGGAGGAGTCAGCTGGGCTTGCTGGATTGGGCTCTCCCTCTCCTCTCTTTATTCTTTAAACGAAAAGAAAATAGTGAGAGAGAGAGAGAGAGGAAAAAGAAGGGGGGTTAGGGAAAAGAGTTTGAGCAGGAGGACAATTTTCCTAGACTCATAAAAATAAACATGACCACAGAAAAATAGAAGTGGCAAGATGCAGGAATTAAATTCAAATTCTTTTGAATATACTTCAAATGGTTTTGAATTGGGACTAGGTTCGGTGTGGCCAAAATGTTCGGGTTTTTTTGGTGGATCTCCGTGCTATGATGAAAGAATATATGGCAATGTTGGAGACCAAGACTTAAGATAACAATGGCATTGGGATATTTGCAAGTGTGTTTATGGGTGAATCCAAATTATTGGAATATTTAATATAGCTCCCTAATATCGGGAGGATATGTTATAAAGAGAATCACCACGTGAATTCCATCGGTTTAAATGGATCGAAGATCCATACGGTTTATTTAGTTGAGTTAAGAAAAGAAATGACATGATGGCATGATGACATGATGCAATGCACACGATGCAAAGATGAATGAAACAGACGAAACAAATCACACAACGAAACCCGGAAACCCTGGAAGGCATCTGAAGCTCCGGTCTTGGGGCGTTACAACACTCCACCACTATGAGAGGATCTCGTCTCGAGATCTAGAATGGCACCGGAGGGACAACGGAAGAGAAATTGAAGAGGTAAAACTAAGTTGCTTCTTTGACAAACGAGTGAGACCAAAGAACCTTGCGAGGTTGAACAAATTCGAGAAAAGAATACAACGAAGGTGAACAAAGTTGAAAGCAGTCCGGTAGGGAGAGTTTCAAGGAAGAACAAATTCCGATAGCACTCCGGTTGAAACGGAAGGCAAAAACTTGATAAAATGAAAAGAACTTGAGCAAAAGGGCACGACACTCCGGTTTAATGGATAGGCATGAAAGAACACGATCCTGACAAAGCAAGAAGATGGGTTGGAGAGAGCAACATCACAATGCCTCCGGAACGCAGGGAAACAAGATCTTGAGGGAGCACGCTTACAACAAATGCTAGAACGGAGTTGTTGGAAAAACAACAACGAAAAGAATAAGCTTGGTATGGTCTTGTGGAAAACATCTCAATTTTTTTTGAGGTGACACCAGGCCACTCACGGGAAAAGAATTGGATTGATATGAACGAGGAGACGAGAAACTATCTCATCGGGAGGATAAATGAAGAACTTGTATCATTGATAAACACCATAAGAGCGACAATCCTTAAAGGAAAGCTTTAGGTGGAATATAACCCAAGATAATTCCAATGAAGAAAGTGATGGGTTTAAATACCTCATTCTTGACAACATGTGAATCATGAAACATGAACTCAAATTATCAAGAATGATATAATACCACCTCCAATGATACGGTAGAAAGAATTGCACTCCGGATAGCAAGAAGAAGAAAACTTGAGCTCCCCTGAAAAGAATCTTGACGAAAACTTCGAGAAGGAATTAAATCCTTGATGAACCATCATGAAGAACCTTCATGAAGAACTCTGGCAACAAAAGAAATGATCAAACGGAAGGAAAGAGAGGTCGAAAAACACAAGGTGAAACCTTGTAATGATTTAGATGGATCTCCGTGGTGATATAATTGCGAGAGCTTGGAACTCCGGGAAAGAAAGATGAGCACTTGAAACCAAGAATATGTATGATGAACCACTCCGGAATAAGGAATTGAATCAACTCGATGAAACAAGAATAAGAATTACATTATGCTTATCCTTCACCAATTCAAATTCATGACAACCAATGGAATTGGCATACTACTTATTCTCGTAGAAAGGATTAAGATAGATAATTCGCAAACTTGAAGAGGCCTTCGATGATCCACCAGTAGGATTTGAAAGAACAGAAGTATGATAACGTAAGAAGAGGAATCTTGAACAAACCACCGTAAGAATTGAAAATGAACGAAGTAGGGGTGAATCACCGGTAAGAATTAGCAAATGAACGAAGATATATGAGAGAGTTTAGATACATGAGAACGAAGGGATCACGAATTGATTAGAGAATATTTGAATGATGCACCGGTAAGAATTAGAGAAAGAGAGCTGAAAGCTGAGAATGAATAAATTCTGAGATGATGGGCTCCGGAGAATCAAACTGAAAAGACTCTTGAATTGCTCCGGATAGGTGAAAAAAATTCTCACAATCCAAAAACAACTATGAGAGAATGGCAACAAGCTAGAATGACGAGTCTTGAAGAGACAAGAACAAGATTGGGAGAAAAAAAATCTTCTTCGGTCTTCACATGATGAGAAAAACCACCAAATTGTTGAGATACTCCGGGATGAAAATGGAAAGGTTGAACCAACGATGAAAGAATTTGAAAGATCAAGGAGAAAGGCATTTGACTGATGATAATTCATTCTTATGTCAAACTTTGACAAGAAATTTGAGGATATCTCCGGGAAATAAGAAGAGTCAGGTAAGATCCTCGGAAAAAACCTATGGGTTAGGGCCCACTCAAAAGAAACACCGTTGAATGACTTAAAAGATAGATTGCGTCGGTTGAATTAAATGGCTTGAATGAGAGAACATCCTCAAAAGATCTTGAACTACTGCAGAGTGGAAACACGAATCTTCGAGATATCTTGAGCACTCCGGAACAATTGAATAGCGAGAAATGACTGAATATAAGGTGCACCGGCATGAGAAGGCATTTGAAACGAGGAAAAAGGGATATGATCAACACCAAAGCTTGGATTGGTCCACAGGAGAAGAAAAGAGAATGAATAATGATGAACTTGAGGTTCCGTCAGGATCTTCATGAGAATCACTGGATAAGAACATTCAAAGAGAGGAGTAAAGAGGATTCACATCCATAAGATGGATACTTGATAAAGAAATCCGAGTCCTTGAAGAAACAAGGGTGGGTGGGCGGGAAAAACAAAGGAAACTTGGGATGGATGAAAACAAACACCATTGAGAAGAAGTGATAATAGATCTTGCGAATGTTGAAGTGATCGGATCCACCTGAGGAGAGACACACCGGTTAAAAGGGATTGACAAAAACAATCTTGATGATCAAGAAGGATTAGTATTCACATAGGAGTATGAGAACACCGCTTAGGGAAGGTATGGAATCAACATTTGACTTCGAAGCAACTCGAATACCACAACTCAAAACAAAACAAATGATTGGCTTGCAGAATAAGCCGGAACAAACATATGATAGAGATTTCGTCCGAAGTTTTCGTGGTGGGGCCTACACGGGCTCGATCGTACAACACCATCATGTACAAGGCAGTGCACATGACATACGAAGCGTCCCCGAGTCGGCATAGCCAAGGACTCTTTAAGACACAACGAGACCACTGTAAAACCGACCGTGAATAGGCAGACCACTAGACGTCGAACCCCAATTTCATATCATACATCTGTCGGAAAGATATCCTAATAGCTACTTGAATTCCCACCTATGAAACTCCCGAAACTTTCCGGTTATGCAATCAGGTGTTGGGGATACAGGGGAAGCATAATATCTCACCCAAGCTAGCAAATCCTACATCCAGCTGTATCCATCCTTCAACACATAACCAAGAAACCTTCGGAAATCATCTACCTCAACCTTCGAAAAGCATCCGTTATACAAGTTATGGCAATACTCCCGAACTCCCGCCCCAGTACTGGGTGGCGTCGAGGTTATCTCACCAACGAACTGCATAAAAGAGATTTTCGATGTCGGCGTACTAAACTCAGGTATTCCAGAACTGCAACGATAAAATTATGACGACAACACCTCGGAGCTCAACTCCCCGGGACACTGCCACAAAACCCCTGACAGGAGGCACCAAGACAATGTTCTCGTCACAAAACCATCGAAACGATTCCAAGATACCCGCGTGATCCTAAATTTTTTTTAGTGAAATATGAGAAGAGAAGAGTCAAAACTCTATGTCAGGATGCCTCACCAGAGCGACGAAGGGACTGAGGAGTAAAAAGAATTCCTAAACTCTCCGATATATAATTCCTAAATGACTCAAAACATTTTTCTAGACTCAACTCGTCCACTAATTCGATCAAGCAATGGGGCTCCTAAGGTCGGGGAAGGCTCTGATACTAACTTGTAACGCCCTCGATGCGGCTATATCTCCCACGTGTCGAAGCACGACTTAGAGGCATAACCGCATTGAAAGCAATGTCGCAAGTGAGGTAATCTTCACACAACCCATGTAATACAATAGGGGAAAAGAGATACATAGTTGGCTTACAATCGCCACTTCACACAATTACATGAATAAAGCATTACATCATCCAGATACAATCAAGGTCCGACTACGGAACCAAAATAAAAGAAGAACCCCAAATGCGACACGGTCCCCGATCGACCCCAACTGGGCTCCACTACTGATCAACTAGAACGAAACAACACAACGGACAAAGTCTTCATCGAGCTCCTCCTGAGCTTGGTTGCGTCATCTGCACGGACTCATCGGCACCTGCAAGCTGGTTTTGGAAGTATCTGTGAGTCACGGGGACTCAGCAATCTCGCACCCTCGCGATCAAGACTATTTAAGCTTATGGGTAAGGTAAAGGTATGAGGTGGAGCTGCAGCAAGCGACTAGCATATATGGTGGCTAACATACGCAAAAGAGAGCGAGAAGAGAAGGCAAAGCACAATCGAGAAACTATGATCAAGAAGTGATCCTAGGACAACCTACGTCAAGCATAACTCCAACACCGTGTTCACTTCCCGGACTCCGCCGAGAAGAGACCATCAAGGTAACACACGCGGTTGATGTATTTTAATTAAGGTCAACTTCAGGTTTTCTACAACCGGACATTAACAAATTCCCATCTGCCCATAACCGCGGGCACGGCTTTCGAAAGTTCAAATCCCTGCAGGGGTGTCCCAACTTAGCCCATCACAAGCTCTCACGGTCAACGAAGGATATTCCTTCTAGCGGGAAGACCCGAACAGACTCGGAATCCCGGTTACAAGACATTTCGACAAGGTAAAACTAAACCAGCAACACCGCCCGAATGTGCCGACAAATCCCGATAGGAGCTGCACATATCTCGTTCTCAGGGCACACTCAGATTGTCTAAACTTCCGGTAGGCCAGCCCAGAGTTGCCCCTGGTGGCCACCGGCGGCTGACAGTTTGGACCAACACTCAGAGGAGCACTGGCCCGGGGGGGTTAAAATAATGATGACCCTTGAGTCTGCAGAACCCAAGGGAAAGAAAAGGCTAGGTGGCAAATGGTAAAACCAAGGTTGGGCATTGCTGGAGGAGTTTTATTCAAGGCGAACTGTCAAGGGGTTCCCATTATTACCCAACCGCATAAGGAACGCAAAATCCGGGAACATAACACCGATATGACGGAAACTAGGGCGGCAAGAGTGGAACAAAACACCAGGCATAAGGCCGACCTTCCACCCTTTACCAAGTATATAGATGCATTAATTAAATAAGATATATTGTGATATCCCAACAAGTAAACAATGTTCCAACAAGGAACAATCTCCATGTTCCAACAAGGAACAAACTTCAATCTTCACCTGCAACTAACAACGCTATAAGAGGGCTGAGCAAAGCGGTAACATAGCCAAACAACGGTTTGCTAGGACAAGGTGGGTTAGAGGCTTGGTTCAACAGTATGGGAGGCATGATAAGCAAGTGGTAGGTATCGTAGCATAGGCATAGCAAAAGAGCGAGCAACTAGCAAGCAAAGATAAAAGTGATTTCGAGGGTATGATCATCTTGCCTGAGATCCCGCAAGGAAGAAGAACGAGTCCATGAAGAAGACAAACGGACGTAGTCGAATGGATCCTCACAAACGCACGTTATCGGAACCAACCCGAAGAAGCAACACCGGAAAGAAGCAAACAACATGGTAAACAACCATCACATAAACATGGCATGATGCACAACCAAGAATGATGCATGTCCGGTTTAAATATGCATGGCATGGCAAAAAGCACAAACAACTCTACAAGTTAAGTGGAGCTCAATATGCAACGAGTTGCATATTGACGACACACCACATCAAATATTTAGTTCTCTCTCGGTTAGATACTCAACAATTTAAATGTTGGTTAACATGGCAAGAAGTGAAGCATATGAAAACAAACTAACTAGGCAAGTTTAAATGAGGCCGGAACAACAAACAATAATTCTGGTAAATCCCCATATGCATTTATCAATTTGGTACAACAACAATTTTTAAACATTTAAATGTTATTATCATGATGCGAATGACATGTGCAAGTTATGCATATTTATTAAAAGTTGATAAGAGCATTATGAAGCATTTGTCACCGTGGTGGAAAGAAAGGGAGTGCCACGGTAATGATAACGGTTCCGGTAGCTCATGGAAATACCGGTGCAAAAGGAAAAGTGACGGGAGCATGCAAAAGATGGTGGGGTGATCCCGGTTACCGGGTTCCCACGAGTCAACGACGGCATGGCAACGAGGAGGAACCACTAACGTTCACGGGCGAAAACAACAACTAAACATGCATCTCATACAACACATGCTTTCGTCCACGGGTCATCGTCTCGGCGGTTATACCTTCCAGGGGCATTCTCGGAGCGGTTCGGGTTCGTAGAGGAAGTAGTCGTCCACGGCGACGGTAGTTGTACACGGGCCTTCGGCCACGGAAGTAGTCATACAATGTTTACGTAGAGGGACTTGGTCTTGCAAAGAGGTACTTGACGGTAGTGGTACTTGACGCGTTCGAGGGTCGTTCATGTCATGGTACTTGGCAAAATCCTCGGAGAAGGTGCTTGACGGGTTCGAGGTGTCCGGACGTAGTGGTACATGTTCGTTTTTCGGAGAGGTACTTGGCATTCTTCGGTCATAGGTACTTGACGTTCTTAGAGGTTCCGAAGACGGTGGTAGATGAACATGACGCGTCACCGTGGTACTTGTTGGTCTTGAGGGTCGAGGGTAGTGGAACTTGGCGCCATCCGCGAAAACAGTGCTCGTTCAGGCATTGTAGTCGGTCTTGGCGGATCGTCATGTAGTCGTGCATGTGTCTTCGGCGGCACCAGGATGCATCTTGGCGGTCTCGTCTCGGTCTTCACTCCAAAATGAAGCAAGGCAAAAGACTCGGGGCGGTGGTACTTGGCGGTCCACAGCAAAGAGGAACCCTGAAGGGGTGGCTCGCGGAAGAACACCACAGCGAGGCGGCGAGGCCAGGGGAGGCGCATCGGCGAAGCAGGGACTCGCGAGCAGAGGAGCAAGTCGCGGCGCTGGTGCAAGGTGGCGACGAGACGAGGTGGCATAGGGCCGGGCGAGGTGAAGCAGCAGGATGCCGACGAGGGGAAGGTGAGGTCGCTGGACGAGACGGCAAGGCGGGTCAGGGGCGGCGGAGCTCCTGGTCGCAGCGGACGGGATCCAGCAACGTGCGACTTCAAGGAAGCTCGATGAAGGGGCGCGGCAGGGAACGATGCAGGTCGTGACAATGGCAGCGGCACAGAAACCTCGCTGGTGGCCGGCCGGCGGCAAGGTGCGACGAGGAGGGAGAAGGCGAGGTGAAGCACGAGAAGAAGAGGGAGATCGAAGGGATGACGAGGATGGGATCGGGGCTCCTCGACCTGTGTTGCGGCGCGAGGGAACGAGGGAAGGGAGAGGGATCGAGGGAAGGGCAGGAGAGACGGGGGAGATCGAAGGGAGGATGAGGATCGGGCGTGGGGGCTGCGGTCGAGCACGGTGGCCTATCTCTCCTGGCGGCTCAAGGGAGGGAAACGAGGGAGACGGCATAGGGTCGAGCGGGGAAGGCTAGGGTTAGGCCTGGGGATGGATGGCCTTGGGCCTTAGGAGGGAAAGGTCTGGGCCTTGGAGGCCGGCCCAAAAGAGAGGAGGAGTCAGCTGGGCTTGCTGGATTGGGCTCTCCCTCTCCTCTCTTTATTCTTTAAACGAAAAGAAAATAGTGAGAGAGAGAGAGGAAAAAGAAGGGGGGTTAGGGAAAAGAGTTTGAGCAGGAGGACAATTTTCCTAGACTCATAAAAATAAACATGACCACAGAAAAATAGAAGTGGCAAGATGCAGGAATTAAATTCAAATTCTTTTGAATATACTTCAAATGGTTTTGAATTGGGACTAGGTTCGGTGTGGCCAAAATGTTCGGGTTTTTTTGGTGGATCTCCGTGCTATGATGAAAGAATATATGGCAATGTTGGAGACCAAGACTTAAGATAACAATGGCATTGGGATATTTGCAAGTGTGTTTATGGGTGAATCCAAATTATTGGAATATTTAATATAGCTCCCTAATATCGGGAGGATATGTTATAAAGAGAATCACCACGTGAATTCCCTCGGTTTAAATGGATCGAAGATCCATACGGTTTATTTAGTTGAGTTAAGAAAAGAAATGACATGATGGCATGATGACATGATGCAATGCACACGATGCAAAGATGAATGCAACAGACGAAACAAATCACACAACGAAACCCGGAAACCCTGGAAGGCATCTGAAGCTCCGGTCTTGGGGCGTTACAATGTGTGACTGGATCTTATTTATTTGAGAGTTCTTCTTGTGTTCCTCTTTGATTTGCTCCCCCCTCCATGTGTGAAAAGACCACCTATTAGGGTTCTACCCTTCATCATTGGGGATATCTAGGATTACACATGGTCGGTTGCCAACTAGGAATAAACACGCCGACGGTTGGAGCAGTCCTTCAAGTACACGCCAAGTCTTCGGCGGTATCCGTCTTGATCATGTCGGGGTTCAAGGCTTCTGGGGTCCTTCCTCGTGAGATAGGCGGGTCGTAAGCTCGGCCAATGTATTATGGGCCCACTAGGTTGGTAACCCCTAGTCCAGGACACCCTCAATCATGGAGCGATTTTTTTTGTTTCTACTATGTTTTCCAACAGCAACACATGCAACATAAGAGCTACTCTACGTGATCAAACAACATAAAACGAAATCGCCATCAAACGGACAACCAAACGCACATAAACAAATTGTTTACCATCCAAAAAATCATTGGAGCTCATCGCCGGACAAGTTGTTAAGTTCAACAACTAAAAAAGATAATAAACACAGGAGCACGAGCATCTTCACCACTTCCTTGTCGGGCATTTTCCCATCCGATCGCCGGCGTAGCTGTAGGCGTTTGCAGTTGGTCGAGGATCTTGGTCATCGGAGGAGGTGGAACTATGGTTGGTCGTCATCGTCGCTGTCCTGCCTTCGCCGCTGCATCCTTCTCCTCGCGCTCCGACTGCTCTATGGCAAGCCGGAGCGCCTTCGCGTTCTCCCGCCGTAGGTAGCGAGCATGCGTCTCCGCCATCGTGAGCGATCAACGGTAGACCCAGCGAGGAGCCGCTCCTCCTCGCTGGGCTCCGCTAGCAACCGGGTTGTGATGGTGGTGCGCGGACTGCTCCGCTGTGTCCCTCTCCCTTGCCCGCTTCCTCTCGCGGCGGGTGGTGTGTGCCTCTGATTCCAGGGTGCACATGCGGGCCAGCGACACGGGCACTAGCACCCACCGCTGGACCGCGCGGAGCAGCGACCGGTGGGGGAAGGGGACACCATGGGGTCGGAGCGGACTGCGCTGCCCCTGGCGGTGCTGTGCTCATGCTGGGAGGAGTCAGCTCCGACGTCCGCCCAACACTGGCACAGGAGGTGCAGCGACGCTGTAGATCTGGAGCTATCCCAATGTCCACCTTGGACCGCTCCAAGACAATGCAGAGGGTCAGCTCCTCGTCGATGTTGAGGACAGAGCCGGAGTGGTTGCCGGAGCTCGACATTGCGTAGGATTGGATCAGAATCAGAGAGGGGAGAGGAGAGGACGGAGCGAGAGAACAGATTGAGTGAACTAGGGTTCTGAGCGAGGAGCTGAATTAAGGTCTTTTATGGAAAAGCCGTGAGGTCGATGATGGGACGTGCTGTCAGCAGACCGTTTTATATCTGCCCTACATTTGGGCTGGATACACGAGACGCCGGATAACCTGAACATTTGAGGTCGGTTTAAGGCGCGCGGTGGAACCGGTCCGGCCATTCATTTGTTCGAGTTGCTGTAACCTACCGCATTAATGTGCAGACGTAAAATTCCCCAACAAATTGAGTTCGTCCGTAGCGGCTCAACGACACGTCCCCGCTCCTACCTGGCGGCGATCAGCCTCCGGCCACAGGAGATGGGCACCACCGCAAAGCCCCCTTCCTTCGTCTGCTTGAAGTGGCCTTGGGGCCCTAGCCTTAATGCGAGCCCTAGCGGCAGCCCAAGCCCCTGCGGTGACCTCGAGCGCCCCTGGCTCTTCAAGTCCATCTCGACCGTCGCGCAAGGCCTCGTCATCGCCGGTGACATCCCCTCCGCTTCCACTGGAAGCGGAGGTCATGGGGCGAGGTTGTGGAAGCGTCACCCGGGCACCGCGCCGGTGGAGGCGTACCGCGGGGACGCGGAGCAGCGGGCGCTGGCGGCGGCGCTGGTGAGCGCGAGGGCGACCACGGTGCTGGAGTTCTACTCGCCGCGCTGCCGCCTCTGCTCATCGCTGCAGGGCCTCGTGCGCGAGCTCGAGGACGGTGGCAATGCATCCGCGAGCTTCGTGCTCGCGGACGCCGAGGACGACCGGTGGCTCCCGGAGGTGAGGGCGTCTCCTCTTGTTCATGCCGATTGCGTTGCTATCCATATTCTCTAGATTTATGCTGTTAATTTTCCTATCAATCGATGGATTAGTCTCGTTAGCCTCGTTGCTCTAATTATTTTTTGTCGGAGCTGGTGCAACGTGTGGTGATTTGTAGAGAACTGAGGTTATAAACACTGATATTTCAGGAGAAGGTTGGGTTTTTTTAGAACGAAGACGCAAGAAGCGTCCGGCTTTAAATTAATAAAGCCCACCAACAGGCAGCATCCAACAGTTGTAACAGAAACAAACAAAAGGAAGTCTTTGGCCGAAGCCCAAGTGAGATACATGCAACCGGCCTTTAGCCTGAATAAGATGGAACTAGACAATAACACACAGGAGAAGGCTGGTTGCTTATAAAAAAATTTCGTTAGCATATGCTGGGATGGTATTGAAGAGTCAAGTGCAGTTATTTTCATTTAAAATCAAACCCTGTGGTGTGCTTGCATTTCAGTTAGTATGTGAATTGGGTGTTGAAAGTTTCTGCTTTAGGTTCCACTTCCTTGAAAGCCACGTGTTAACTCATAAAACGGTAAATGAATGAGGACGAGCTTCTTATCTTAGATGTGGTTATGTCAATCCCTGTTCCACAACCCACAGTCAGCTGTATTGTTTGAGATCAAAGAGTTGTGGTGTTTACACTTCACACTGATTTATGTGCTGCAATGGTGGCATCAGTGGACATAGTTTGCAGTCATTAGTGTGTATTGGTGAAGACTCTTGTTACTGCTAAAGTGTAGCCTCGGTAGAAGCAACAATTTGTTGAACTTGAACATGCCTCCTGACTGTCAGGTTACAGCCAATCGTTTAACTGTGTTATCCTCTCGTCATCTGAAGGTTAATGATGGAGTGAGTAAATACCATGCAGATGAATGGCTCAGACAGTGCAACTTGAGGAGCATGACATGCTAGACTAAGGAGAAATAGACTATACATGAGAGAGCACTTCAGATGAGGATTAGACATGGTTCCTAATCTCCAGGACATACAGTGCGCGCCCCTATATAGTATAGTGATGACCGGACCCCAATTACTGATTATGTGGACTGGGATACAGACCCTTGGTTAACCTATATCTACCATCTGGCTCAATCTCTAATATGTTGTTCTTTTCATACGATTCAACTTCTTAATCCTCATGGGCCCCAGGCTCTTGCTGCATTCTGCTGCTAGTGTTAGTTTCGGACTCCCGAACAACCTGACTGTCTTGCTGCTGTCGGATGTCCTGGCCATTGTTGCCGAATGTATTGCTGCCACGATGCTCCTATTGCCTTGCCTTGCGCCCTAGCCCCTTTGTCCGCAACATCCTCTTTCTGCACAGACATGGCTATTCTTCTTCTACTTAGCATCGATCAAGCGGTATTATGCATATGCTATTGTTTACTTTAAGGAACTCTGTTACGGATATTTGATGTGCCAAAAAAAAAGGGCTAGGGCATGCATTTGAAGGTGCTAGGTAGTATTTACTAGTAATGGTATCCTTTTTTAGAACAGTAATAGTGGTACCTTTGTTAGTAGGTCCACATAGGTTTTCAAACACATGTCCATACCATGGAACAAGCCCCTAGTGCTTGGAAAGTTGGAAGTAAGCACTTGGGCAATGAAGATGGTGGGCTTAGTTGAAGGATAAGCAGACGACAGTTCAGGATAAGTATAACAGAGGCTTGACTGATGCTAAATTTGGTTATTTTGTGCGTTAAGGTTGTTTGAATATCTGACCTGCTAATCATTTCAAACATGGTAGATCTCTACTTTGGTTCTAACTGTGTCAGCAGCACTGCTGTCGGTTTCTGCAGAAACATTGGCCCATTCTGCTTTCCCATTTTGAGAAAGGGTTGCTCAGTTGCTAGACCTAAGTTCTTTGAAATTGTACTAAAAACTGTTCCAGTCTCGCAGACACCCTAAACCATCCACCAACTCACTCAGGGTTCCAATTCGTTTAGGGTAGAGAGGGACTGGACTCGGTCTCTTGTGATGTTCTGGGAAATTGAACTAAATTCCCTCCCTACATGAAGGGATTGGGTAAATTCCCACCATTCCAAAAAAGTTTTATTGCATGTTAGTGGTCTATATCAGTTCCTGAAAACAATTTTTTATTTATACTAGTCTCCTTTATGGCTCACAGGCTCAACTTACCAAGCTCACCGAAGATGCTATTTTTCTTGACATTGTTTGTTTTGAGGTTGCTTACCGCGTGCTCTCCTTCACACCCGGTCTTTCTTCTGTTGCTAATCTCCTCTGATTAGTGACAATTTCTGTAACTCTCTCTTCTGCTAAGCCAATGAAAAGCCAGGAAACTGGGTCTTTTAAAAAAAAAGGACATACACCATGTGGTTACTGAAGATGCTACTAGTACTATGGGTTGTCCATATTCATATACTGCAGTATCTGCGCATGCTTGCATATCCATGATGTTTCCACTCTGAAGTCTGATGCTTCCAGCTTTAACAGCGACAATTATATGTATATTTGCAGCTTCTGCATTATGATGTCAGACATGTTCCTTGTTTTGTGCTCCTGGACAAGAATGGTAGAGCCCTAGCTAAAACCGGAGTTCCAACTAGCAGGCAGCATGTTATCGCTGGCCTTCATCATCTTCTTAACATGAAGCAACCATCTGGGCAGGAAGGAAAGAAGAGTCGATCATGATGACAATTTCTTGCGCATGATCTGTAATCATGGATCGTATCTGATAACACATTTTGTTTGTTAACCAAGCATAGACAATGTTGGAAAAAATATTTTTAGCCAACTCATATATGGTCAGAATTCTAGAAGTTGATGTGGTGTAATTAGAATGTGGGAGATTGTGCTGCTTTTGTGTCCTTTTTCCTGATGAATAGCGGTGTATCTGAATATACACGCTGGAATATTCTTCTGAAATAATTCATCATGATTTCTGTTTTGCTGTTCAGGCTGCAGGTGGGACTGCTCGTGGGTGTCCCACCTCTGCCCGCTTCGTCCCAATACAACTTTTTTTTGGGAAACACTATCCATCTGTAGTCTGATATGAGCACATCGTCAGACCACGCGCAAGCTGTTGATTCATGCTCGATCTCGCGGCAAGAGACCACTACAAAATCCTCTTTAATTGCCCCCTTCCGTTTTTCATGCATCACCTTCCGGTAATCCCTCACCCCGTTACCTTTCTCCCGAATCGATCACCACCCCCGTGTCTGTCTCCTACCTCCCGACCCTCCATTGTCGGGGTCAACATCCACCCCGCTACCCTTGTACTCTCTACCAGGGGTTGGATCCTGTTGGGGATATAACTATCAGATATGACCCGCCCAGGAGGGGCTGGGTCAACCACAATGGCGGTTCATCTAAATGAAACCCAAGAGTATACAAGATAGCGGTTCACAGTTAGGCTTATAAGAGCCCCAGGCCCAGAGGCGACTTAAGGCCCGTAAGTATAAAACCATCATGTATGTGTAGACTTGTAATGTAAGACATGTAAGATACGTCACCGAGCCGGACACGTTGTATGAGCCGGCCGGGACTCTGTAGGGCGCAGGGCGTCAATCCATGTATATAAAGGGACGACCCGGTGGCGGTTGAGGGCAAGAAACATTAGATCGAGAGCCAGACAAAGCGTGTTTGCTCCCTGGTAATCGAAACCCTAACAATACCACCTCAAACTGGAGTAGGCTTTTTGTAACACCCTCGATGCGACTATAGCTCCCACGTGTCGAGGCACGACTTAGAGACATAATCGCATTGAAGGCATATGTCGCAAGTTAGGCAATCATCACAAACATCCCAAGTAATATAATAATAAAGGGGAGATAACATAGTTGGCTTACACTCGCCACGTCAATCAAGATATATAAATAACATTATATCATCCAAACACTCATGGCCCGACTACGGCGCCAAAATAAAAAATAACCCAACATGCGACACGGTCCTGATCACCCCCAACTGGGCACCACTACTGATCATCAGGAAAAGAAACATAATAACGTTGAGAGTCCTCGTCGAACTCCCACTTGAGCTCGAGCGCGTCACCTGGAGCGGAATCATCAGGCCCTGCATCTGGTGTAATAGTAATCTGTGAGCCACAGGGACTTAGCAATCTCGCACTCTCGCGATCAAGACTATTTAAGCTTATAGGTAAGGCAAGGTAAATATAAGTGGAGCAGCAGCAAGCGACTAGCATATATGGTGGCTATCCTGTTCGCAAAAGAGAGCGAGAAGAGGAGGCAAAGCGCGAGCGAGAAACTAGAGGACAACCTGCGCAAGCATTACTCCAACACCGTGTCCACTTCCCAGACTCCGCCGAGAAGAGGCCATCATGGTAACACACTTAGTTGATTTATTTTAATTAAGTTAAGGTTCAAGTTATCTACAACCGGACATTAACAAATTCCCATCTGCCCATAACCGCGGGCACGGCTTTCGAAAGTTCAAATCCCTGCAGGGGAGTCCCAACTTAGCCCATGACAAGCTCTCACAGTCAATGAAGGAATAGACCTCCTCCCGAGACGTTCCGATCAGGCTCGGTACCTCGGTTCTTCTTCGACATGTTAAAACAAGACCAGCAACACCGTCTGAATGTGCCGACAAATCCCGATAGGAGCTGCACATATCTCTTTCTCAGGGCACACTCAGATTGTCTTAGGTACGGGTAGGCCAGCCCAGAGTTGCCCCTGGTGGCCACCGACAGCTGACAGGTGGACGAACACTCAGAGGAGCACTGGCCCGGGGGGGTTTAAATAAGATGACCCTCGGGCTCCGGAAACCCAAGGGAAAAAGAGGCTAGGTGACAAATGGTAAAACCAAGGTTGGGCATTGCTGGAAAAGCTTTAATCAAGGCGAACTATCAAGGGGTTCCCATTATAACCCAACCGCGTAAGGAATGCAAAAATCCGAGAACATAACACCGATATGACGGAAATTAGGGCGGCAAGAGTGGAACAAAACACTAGGCGAGAGGCCGAGCCTTCCACCCTTTACCAAGTATATAGATGCATTAATATAACAAGATAATATAATGATATCCCAACAAGTAAATAAAGGTTCCAACAAGGAACGACCTCCAATCTTCACCTGCAACTAGCAACGGTATAAGAGGGGCTGAGCAAAGCGGTAACATAGCCAAACAACGGTTTGCTAGGACAAGGTGGATTAGAGGTTTGACATGGCAATATGGGAGGCTTGAAAGCAAGTGGTAGGCATCGTAGCATTGGCATAGCAAAAGAGCGATTATTTAGCAAAGCAAAGATAGTAGTGATTTCGAGGGTATGATCATCTTGCCTGCAAAGTTATCAGAGTTGACTGGATTCTCGAAAGCAAATTCAACGGGCTCCTCGTTAGCGAACTCGTCCCCGGGCTCTACCCAAACAAGACAAACAAGCAACAAGGACACAATCAACCACGTGCAAGGGTCAAACAACATGATGCAAGGATGGTATGCTATGCGGGATGCGATGCGGGATGCAGATGCAAGAATTGACAAGGGATGCATTACCCTGGCCTCAACATGGAAATCCAAGTGTGCCACTGGAAAGATGAGATGAAATCGCTTGAAAACGATATAAAGAACGCCGGAATCGGAGTTACGGCTTGGAAATGGCAAGCGATTCAAATATGACACCGGTCTGCGATTTACAGCAAGTAGCCATCTAAATGCAATGAGAAGAACATGCTACAGCACTCAAACATGACAACAAAATACATGGCAGGGATGCATTCAAGATGCTTAATAAAAGTCTAGCACTGAGCTACGGCCAATTCATCCATTATCAGGTTCAAACAAGCATGGCAAAAATGCATATGGTAAACAGATCTCAGACTTAGTGAAATTAACACTTGTCTGGAATTTCAGATCAGGTAGCACTCTTCGGAGTAACAAAACTATATGCTACAGGACCTGAAGATGGCAAAGTAAAGCATGACATGGAGCTACTCAAAGAGCTTAACAAAAGTCCCTTAGTGACCTTGAGCCAAAAGGGATCAGAAAATACAATTGCAAGCATGTGAACATGGCAAAAATATAATCAGATCACAGACTTAGTGAAAACTGGAGCGTGCTGAAAACAGATATCAAGTAGGCATGTTTACGAGCTCGATGCACTCACTTCGGAGCAAGTCATGACAATCTAAGCATACACCCGTCAAGAGTACACAAAATGCAAGCTAGACATGGCAAGAACAATAGCATAGCATGCACGGATCAACTACAACATCATCGGCAAAATTGCAAACAAGTTGACAATCTGCCCAGATTCACAAAGTAGCAAAAGTAGAGCTCGATTGACTCAAGTTAGGGTGCTCTATAATTGCAAACAAAGACATGGATGGATAGAGCACTACAAGATTAACAAAACATCCTTACTGATCATCTTGAAAAGAGGCACGGATCACTAGGAAACAACAAGAATATATGGCATCATGAGATAAACAAGTCAAGGACTTAGTGAAATTACTAAGTCCCTGAAATCAGCACTACCAAGTGCCTCTCTTTGCAGGCTTGCACTAGTCACCACACACATCACAAAAATACATGGGTTGCACCTCTGGAAAGATGGCAAAATCCTTAACAAAACATATGTAGAGCTCATGGGCATATCATGCACACAATAATCATGGCAAAAATGACAAATATGCAAAATGGAGTAGCAGATCTGACAATTATCTCAAGTAGCCCTCTTCTAGTAGCATTTCGGACATCAAGATGAACTCAAATGAAAATGATGCAATGGAATGAAATGATGTACTCTTTGAGATGAACATTTTGATATGCTATATGCCAAAAACGGAGCTACGGATGCGGAGATATGATGCGATGAACAGGAGCACATGGATTAGGGTTTCGGGCGAAAAAGTCAACCCACGTTGGGTCTAGATCCAGATCCGAACGGTGCGGATTCCGGGGTTCGCCGGAGAGAGCTCGAACTCACCGGAGAGGGGGGGGGTCGCCGGAGCCGGGCCAGATCTTCGCCGGAGAGGGGCGCGGGCGCCGGATCCGGGCGTGGGGACGCCGGATCTGGCCGGCAGCGGGGCGGCGCCGGTGGCCGGAGGAAGCGGCGAGGCGGCGCGGGCGGCGGAGCAGCTCGGGCGAGGCGGCGCGGGGCGGCGGAGCCGGTTGGGCCGCGGGGGCCTCGCCTGGGCCGGGCGGGCCGCGGTGGGAGTGGCGGCGGCGATGCCACGTGGCGGCGCGGGTGTGGTTGGCGGCGGCGTGTCCAGCGCCGGCGGACAATGTCCGGCGCGCGGAGAGGAGCGGGACTAGGGTTAGGGGTGGAATGGACCGCGAATTTCGGAGGGGGTGATATTTATAGGCGTAGAGGGAGCTAGGAGAGTCCAAATGAGATACGGTTTTCGGCCACGCGATCGTGATCGAACGCTCTAGATGATGGAGCAGGTTTAGGTGGGTTTTGGGCCAAATTGGAGGGGTGTTGGACTGCAACACACACGAGGCCTTTTCGGTCCCTCGGTTAACCGTTGGAGTATCAAACGAAGTCCAAATGATACGAAACTTGACAGGCGGTCTACCGGTAGTAAACCAAGGCCGTTTGGCAAGTCTCGGTCCAATCCGGAAATGTTTAATCCCCACACACGAACGAAATCTAGAAATGACCACCGGAGGAGAACGAAGCGCCGGAATGCAAAACGGACAACGGGGAAAATGCTCGAATGCATGAGACGAACACGTATGCAAATGCAATGCACATGATGACATGATATGAGATGCATGACAACGATAACAACACACGAAGACAAAAACACGAACCCGAGAAAATAAAATAACTCAACGCCAGAAACAGCAAGAGTGGAGTACAAATTGGGAAAGTTACATCCGGGGTGTTACACCTTTACCTTCACCTCAAGGGGCCGAACCAGTATAAACTCTCCGTGTCCTTTGTCCCGTTTAACCCCTTTAAGCTAACCTCGTCGCAATGGCTCCACAACTATGTCCTTCCATAAGGACATCTGCCATGACACTTCCACGACAGTTCGCGCCCACCGTGGGGCTCGCGCATGGTGGTTTCGAGTTCTTAAAGGGCAACTTCAAAGGGCTCAAGGGATATGCGGTGGGCCGGATGACCAAGAGTTGTCGCGGCAAACTCTACATCTACGATGCAGGCTGGGGCCCCGAGGCCGGCTCAATTGAGTATGGGTACCGGGTCCCCTTTGGCGGAATCCATGTCTTCATCGGCAAGATTGGCGAGCCGGGCTCTAAGCCGGACATCTGCACCGACATCATCGAGACGGCTCAGCGTGCACGACTCGCCCAGGCTCAGCCCGCCGTAAAGCATGTCTTCGTTGGATGCACCGATGGGGCTGAGTTGGAAGGCTCTGTCTCCGGCGGTAAGATGGAAATCTGCTCTGATGACGAGTCCACGGGTGAGACCAATTCAATGTATCAACTGCAAGATGGAAGGCTTGGGGACTGTTCTGATGGCGACAGTATTCTGGATCCCTGTGAGCCGCCGAACAGGGTGGCGATCTTCATGGCTGGCACACAACCGGTTCTTGGCTCAACAGTCGCCGCGACTATGACTTCTAGTGCAGCTGCGATTACGGCAGCTTGGGCTGGCGGTTCAGCTCTTCCGCTGGCTCAAGTCTTAACAGATCTATTGGATGCTCTAGCGACTCTGATGGAGGTTGAGGTAACCCCACAAAACTAGGAGCAACAAAAGGTAGAAGTGGCTAAATTACGTGATGGAATAGCACAAGCTAAAGCAGACTTAGCGGCAGAGAACGCTAGGATGGCTGCAGAACAAGCCGTTTTGGACACCCAAGCACAACGGATTCAGGCAGATTCATATTGGCTTAGGGTAGATCAGAACGCTTCACACGAACTCTTGAGAAGGAAGCACCCGAGTCGTTTGCCCTTGCTTTACGAGTCGAGGGATCTCTTCAACACCTCGGGAGTTGGGGCCAGTAACCCGCCGGTGGTGAATCAGATAATTGAACCACCAGGCCAGCCGCATATAAACGACACTCCGTCTCAGCGTGTGGTGGCACCATCGGGTCATTACTCCACCCCTCTAGACAACATGATTGCTGCGGCTACCCGATTGGCGGCTCTGCCCATCAAGGGTGAAACTCCAGCGGCGGTTGAAACCCGAAGGGCCAAGGAGCTTCTTCAAACAACTCTGGTGGAGCAACAAGCTTATTCTTATAGTCATGATCGGATTCATGCAACCCCTCGCCCAAGACGGAGCTACAATAGGCACATTGACTCGCCAGCGGTCTCCAGTACTGAACGACGTCGTAACCAACCTCATGGACATGACCTGGCACACAATGGAGTCAATGCGCATGATTTGGTGGACCAGGCCAGAGCACGCCGGGAGGCTGAGCTGGCGGCTCAACTGGTGGCTCATCAGCACGCGCCGGTTTACCCAACAGTTTCAATTGAGGCGGGTGTGACTCCCAAGGCTTTTCGTGTGCCATGTCTAACGGCGGCTATACGAAACGAGCGTCTGCCCAAGGACTTCAAAGGCCCTCGTAAGGTGCCTAATTACGCAGCCGATCAACCCACTGAGGCGTGGGTGGAGAGTTATGAGATGGCCATGGAGATGCTGGATGTTAGTGAAGCTGCTTACGCCAAGTACTTCACCATGATGTTAGAAGGGACGGCTCGTACCTGGTTAAAGGGATTGCCGGCTAATTCCATCGGGTCATGGGCGGAGCTGAATGCCCAGTTTATCCAGAATTTCAAAGATACATGTAAGCAGCCTATATCGATTGTGGATTTGGTTTTGTGTGTGCAGGCCAAGGGCGAGTCAACAACCAGTTGGGTGCGCCAGGTCTCGACTATCATTCATTCTTCAGATAATATCAACGTCGGCTCAGCAGTTCTGATGTTGGAGAAAAATTGCCGATTCATTCCACTCAAGCAGAAGCTTGGGCGGCTGAAGCGTCATTGCAACGACATGGGGGTGCTGATGGCGGCTCTTGTTAAATATGCCGACTCTGGTGGTACCAAGGACCCTGACTCAGAGGACGAAAGATTAGGAAAGGGAAAGAAGAGTAACGGCATGAAGGGACAACAGTACAACCCTACCAATCAGGGCGGCAACGGTAAGCGCAAAGCTGATGACTTTGTAGCCAACACAGGTACGCGCAATGATAACCAGCGCCGTAGGGGACAGACGGGGCCGCCGGCTCCAAGGACAGGATTCGACCTTGAGGCAATGTTAAATCAGTCGTGTCCTAAACACGGAACGAATCAGCCGGCTACTCATTCATGGAGGGATTGCAGCATAATGAGAAGCTTTCGAGAATCCATCCAGCGCCACCATGGCCCAAATGGCGGATCAGGGTCTGGTTCTCATGGTCCGGGTCATGGAGGCGGCGGTTCAAGTTTCGATTTTCAAGGTCACGGTAACCAGGGTGGTTACAATCAGCAAAGTAATCAAGGGAGTCAACAGCAGCAGTCTGGTTATCAGATCAAGCCGAAGCAGTTGAATAGTGGGCAGTATCATGTCTTTACCACTAGCTTATGTAAGCGGGACCATAAGCTTCATAAGAGGGCCGTGAAGGCGATTGAGCCGGCGGTGCTGCGTTATCTGCGATGGTCAGAGCAGCCTATTGTGTGGAGTCAAGAGGATCATCCTCCACGGGTTGATAATCCGGGTCATCTGGCTTTGGTGGTGGCGCCTCAGGTTGGGGGTTATAAGTTTACCAAGGTGCTCATGGATGTAGGTAGCAACATTAACATACTTTATTATGAGACCTTCCGTCGCATGGGACTGACGGATAAGAACCTTAAGCCGTCAAACACTGTCTTCCATGGTGTGGTGCCGGCAAAGTCAGCCTACCTGGTGGGTAAGATATCTTTGTAAGTTGCCTTTGGAGATGAGCATAATTTCTGGTCCGAAACCTTAACATTCGAAGTGGTTAAGATCAAGAGCCCTTATCATGCTCTGTTTGGGCTACCGGCTTATACTAAGTTCATGGCGAGGCCTTGCTATGTGTACTTGCAGCTTAAGATGCCGGGTTATAAGGGCACCATCACAGTGCATGGGAGTCACAAGGTGGCTTTGAAATGTGAGGAAGGAGATGCGGCTTATGCTGAATCGGTTTGTGCAACGGAGGAGCTGAAATTTTACAAAGATAATGTTGACCCGGCAGACATGACGTCCTTGAAAAAGCCAACCACGGCGCATGATCCTTTGTTAATGTTTAAGTCGACAGATGATAGTAAGTTGGTTGATTTCATCCCTGGCGACTCATCTAAGCAGTTCAACATCAGTGCTAATCTGGATCCGAAATAGGAAAGCGTGCTCATCGAGTTCATCCGTGAGAACTGGGACATCTTTGCATGGAAGCCTTCAGACATGCCGGGTGTATCGAGGGAACTCGTAAGCACACTTTTAATATTGATCCGAACTTTAAACCGATCAAGCAATTTCTTCGCCGGTTTAATGAGGAGAGGCGGAAGGGCATTGGTGAGGAAGTGGTCCGTCTCCTGGCGGCCGGATTTATCATTGAAGTTTTTCATCCTGAGTGGTTGGCTAATCCGGTGCTGGTACTCAAAAAGAACGGCAGTTGGCAAATGTGTGTGGATTACACGGACTTAAACAAAGCTTGTCCGGCTGATCCGTTTGCTCTCCCTCGTATTGATCAAATTATTGATGCTACGACATGTTGTGAGTGTTTGAGTTTTTTGGATGCTTATTCTGGTTATCATCAGATCAAGATGACAGTTAAGGACCAGGAGAAGACAACCTTCATTAGTCCATTTGGAGCCTTCTGCTATGTGTCTATGCCTTTTGGGCTGAAGAGTGTCCATGCGACTTATCAGCGGTGTGTGCAAAATTGCCTTCACAATCAGATTGGGCGCAATGTTCATACTTATGTAGATGACATTGTGGTGAAGTCAAGAGAGAAGGAGAGCCTGTTGATGATTTGAGGGAGACGTTTGACAATCTCCGGGTCTGCAAGATGATGCTCAATCCGGCTAAGTGTGTCTTTGGTGTGCTAACATGCAAGCTCTTGGCTTTCTTGGTTTCTAACACGGGCATTGAAACTAACCCGGAGAAGATCAAAGCCATTACTTCATTGGCTAAGCCGGCGTGTATTAATGATGTTCAGCGTCTGGCGGGTCAGATTGCGGCTCTGAGCTGGTTCATAAGCCGGCTGGGGGAGAAGGCTATTCCTCCTTATCAGATGATGAAGAAGACATATCACCTTGTTTGGAGTGATGCTGCTAATCAAGCGTTTGAGGATCTGAAGAAATAGTTGGTTGAGCCCCCCGTGCTTCCTGCCCCCGTTGATAAAGAGCCTCTGTTGTTATATGTGGTTGCTAATAGCTGGGCTGTCGGTGTAGCCATCGTGATGGAAAGAAAAGAGGCAGGTAAGGAGTACCCGGTCCAGTGGCCAATTTATTACATCAGTGAGGTGCTTATTGAGTCTAAACAGAGGTATCTGCATTGGCAGGAACTTGTATATGGGGTTTTCATGGCAAGCCAGAAGCTTAAGCAATATTTTCAAGGTCATCCTATCACTGTGGTTAGTTCTGCTCCTTTCAGAGATATCATCCAAAACAGGGAAGCCACAGACCGGGTTGCTAAGTGGGCCATTGAGCTGGGGCCTCGCGATTTAAAATATGTGCCTCGTACGACCATCAAGTCCCAAGCACTTGTGGATTTCATCAATAACTGAACAGAGCTGCAAGCACCTAAGGAAAAGTCGGATAACACATACTGGACCATTCACTTTGATGGATCCAGACAGTTGGAGGGCTCGGGGTTGGAGTCGTCTTGACTTCCCCACGAGGTGACAAATTTTCTTATGTTCTCCGGCTATTGTTCCCCTGTACGAACAATGTAGCTGAGTATGAAGCTTTACTCCATGGTCTTCGGATGACTAAGGAGATGAACTTAAGCCGGGTAAGGTGCTTAGGCGATTCAGATCTGGTGGCTCAGCAAGTTTCTGATACTTGGGATTCTAAAAATCCACTTATGGCGGCTTACCGCCGAGAGGTTGATGCCATTGCGGGTCATTTCAAGGGATATCAAGTTGATCATATTGATCGCAGGAAGAATGAGGTAGCTGATACTTTAAGCCGGCTAGGGTCTCAGCGTAAGCCGGTACCACCTAACACGTTTCTGGACATTTTGCTTAACCCTTTTATTAAATTGCCTTCAGAGAAGGACCTTGCTGTTGCTGACCCGGAAGCACAATTGGTGGCGGCTCTCCATGCTATTCCTGATTGGACGGTTCCGTATTTGGCTTACATGACCCGGGGTGAGTTTCCAGAGGATGAGGTCTTGGCCAGACAGATAACCCGGCGGTCTAAGTTAATGACGATTGCCAACGGGGAGTTACACCATCGCAATGTCACGGGGGCGTTTCAATGTTGCGTCTCTCCTGAAAAAGGTTGTGAGATTCTACGAGAAATCCACGAAGGAGACTGTGGTCATCATGCCGGCTATCTCTTGTAGCCAAGGCTTTTCATCATGGGTTCTATTGGTTGACGGCTCACGCTGATGCTGAGGATTTGGTAAGAAGATGTGATGGCTATCAGAAATTTGCACGACGAGCTCATGTGTCGGCTTAAGAATTAAGGATGATTCCAATTACTTGGCCGTTTGCAACTTGGGGGCTTGATATGATTGGGCCTTTTAAGAGGTCCAAGGATAAAAAGACCCACCTCTTGGTGGCGGTGTATAAGTTTACTAAGTGGGTTGAAGCAGAGCCGGTTAGTAAATGTGATGCGCCAACAACGGTTCAATTCATGAACAAAGTGATCTTCTGGTTTGGCTTTCCACACAGCATTATCACAGACAATGGCACTAATCTTTCCAAAGAAGCTATGGAAGAATTTTGTCAACGAGAGCATATTCGGCTTGACGTTTCCTCTGTGGCTCACCGTCAATCCAATGGGCAGGCAGAACGAGAAAATCAGGAGATTCTGCGAGGTATCAAGCCCCGACTTATGGTTCCTTTGCAGAGAACGCCGGGTTGTTGGGTGGAGGAGTTACCCTCAGTATTATGGATCATCAACACGACCCGTGACAGATCTACGAGTTACACACCTTTTTTCATGGTTTATGGGGCATAGGCGATACTTCCTAGTGACATCCGCTATGATTCACCCCGGATGGCGGCTTATGTTGACGCTGACAATAAAAAGGCGCGTCAAGATGCACTTGACTTATTGGATGAGGAGCGTGATCTCGCGGCGACTCGTTCGACGATTTACCAGAAAGACCTACGACGTTATCACAACCGCCGGGTCAAAACCAGAACCTTTCAAGAGGGCGACTTAGTGCTCCAGCTCATCCAAGATCAGACAGATATGCACAAATTATCACCACCTTGGGAAGGACCTTTTGTGGTCAGCAAGAACTTACATAATGGGTCATACTACCTTATCGACATTCGAGACAACAAAGACTCGCGTACATCGGAGGAGGAGACCCGTCGGCCGTGGAACATTGCTCATCTTCGGCCCTACTATACTTGAGCCTCCGGCTCTCATGATGTACATAGTTATCTGATGTATATATTATAAGCAGTATAATAAAGCCGGCATCCCTGACAATTCAGGGCCTCTGTCATTTCACTTTTTCAAAGCTGAAGTCTTTATCATCATTTAAGAGGCTTGACGCCCACAACTTCAAAGACCAAAGAGAGTTGGATGCACAGCACAGCTCAAATATAGGTCCTTGATGATCATTTGGGGGCTTCCTGCTCATCGAGCATAGCTATCGGTACCCTCTTGATCGGCGCAATGCCAAAGTTCATAAGATCATTTGGGGGCATCCTGCTCATCGAGCAAAGCTGTCGGTACCCTCTTGATCGACGCAATGCCAAAGTTCATGTGATCACTTGGGGGCTTCCTGCTCATCGAGCATAGCTGTCGGTACCCTCTTGATCGGCGCAAGGCCAAAAGTTTATATGGTCACTTGGGGGCTTCTTGTTCAAACATAGGTGTATTCACCAAAGAGAACATAGCTGTCGGTACCATTTTGATCGGCTCAACGCCACGCTTGTAAGTATGTCACTTGAGGGCTTCCTGTTCAAACATAGGCGTATTCGACCAAAGAGAACATAGCGTTACTACCCTCTTGACCAGGTTTGTTCAAACATAGGCGTATTCGACCGAAGAGAACAAACTCTAACCCGGTCGTCCTACCTGTACACCAGCTGCTTCAACTCCATCAGGTCATCCCGATTGACCCGCCGAACTCTTAACGATCAGTCTTTACGGCGCATTCGACCAAGGTCTGAGCTCGATTAAGGTTCAAACAGCGGCTTGTCATGCTAGAGCACGGTTTACAGGGTCAGATGGATCCAGGCTTCATAAGCCGCCTTCCTTAGAACTTGGATAAATCGGCCCATGATATTGTTACTTTGGCCCCGCGTACTCCTGATAAGTCTTTGAGCAAGACCAGACTTATTCCAGGGTTCAAATGTCGATTGGGTACACTATGAGTCAGGATCACGGCAGCACGAACAATCCAGTGGCTCCGGCTAGTTTCATTGAAGAAGACACTTTAGTTTGACAGTCTACAAAAACCTCGAATTTCTTTTGATTTCTTATTCGTATTTGAGTTTTTTGCTGTCTTCCGGTTATTTATAAGTCAGGCCCAGCTGCCCTGTTTACGGCTCATATTGGAAGCACACTTTGGGTTTATACAACCCATCAGCAGGAGAGACTCTAAATCGCCAAAGCGTGATGAATACTATGGTTGGAGTTATAGTTCTAACACCTCTAAATTACACCAAGCTGATAAGCCGGCAGTTTCAGTATATACCACAGGTATGTTGTTTTACTTAGCAGTTATCAGACCGGCTTTGGTTATGGACTATTCGTCCCTAGCGGCTTTAATTGGGTATCATGACCCACCCGACGGTAAGCCGGCAGGGCCTTTGTGTTTTCTTTATATACATGATAATAATAATAATCAGTCAAATCTGCTCAAATCAAAGACTATCATACCCATAATGGTTTTTTAAACTGGTGGATCAGCAGTATTATGCAAAACAGAAACGTGCACGATCGCACGACAAAGACAAGTTTTAACTACCCTATTACATGGCTCCATGATCCAAAATGAGGTCAAGTGTTTTTTCAAAGATTAAGTCTCTAAACCGCCCGGCGGTTCAATCTTCTTGGTCTTGCTGATGGGAGGCCTCCGGTTCATCCCTTGCCGGTTCTTCGCCCTCCTTCGTCGTCTGGAAGATTGTTTTGGACCAGTCAAAGCCACGCAAGGCATAGAATTCAGCTTCGTCATCAATAAGATTGGACGGGTCAATTTCAGGGCGAAGGTGTGCTTACGAATTGGAGGAATCAGATCCATCACTTTATATGCTGGGGTAGACATCTTCTGATTATCCGCATCGTAAGCCGGCTGATATTTGGAAAGATTGGTCTCTTTAACGATGACTGTTGCATGAGGACGAATCTCTTTGACACAGGCGGCAAAGTCTTGCTGATCGAAAAAGGTTCCATCTTCCTTTAAGCTAGGATACCCACTGGCCACATCTGCCGGGTCTAATTCCGGTACCCATGCTTTGGCACGGCTCAAGGCTGTTACAGCTCCGGCTCTTGCACAAGACCGTTTGATTTCTTGAAGTCTGGTGGGCAAGATGGACAATTTCTTCAACACATCACTTAACAGGTTTGGTCCTTGATTCATTGGGGAGATAGTAGCAACAGTCCGCTGAGCTCCGGTGTACAATTGTTCAACAATGGTATAAACCGCTGTAACACCCACGATGCGGCTATATCTCCCACGTGCTCATTGGGGAGATAGTAGCAACAGTCCGCTGAGCTCCGGTGTATAATTGTTCAACAATGGTATAAACCGCTGTAACACCCACGATGCGGCTATATCTCCCACGTGTCGGAGCATGACTTAGAGGCATAACCGCATAGTAGGCATGTCGCAAGAGGGGTAATATTTACACATCCCATGTACTGAATAAGAAAGGGATAAAGAGTTGGCTTACAATCGCCACTTCACACAATACATAGATATAACATTACACCATCCAGATACAAATGAGGTCCGACTACGGAACCAAAATAAAGACAACCCCAAATGCAAAAGATCCCCGATCGTCCCAACTGGGCTCCACTACTGATCGTCTGGAAAGGAAACATAGTAACGTCCTGAATCCTCGTCGAACTCCGACTTGAGTTCGGTCGCATCCCCTGTACTGTCATCATCGGCACCTGCATCTGGTTTTGGAAGTAATATGTGAGTCACGGGGACTCAGCAATCTCACACCCTCGCGATCAAGACTATTTAAGCTCATGGGTAGGAAAAGGTAGTGAGGTGGAGCTGCAGCAAGCACTAGCATATATGGTGGCTATCTTACGCAAATGAGAGCGAGAAGAGAAGCAAAGCACGGTCGAGAAGCTATAATGACCAAGAAGTGATCCTGAAACTACTTACGTTCAAGCATAACACGAGACCGTGTTCTCTTCTCGGACTCCGCCGAAAAGAGACCATCACGGCTACACACGATGTTGGTTCATTTTAATTAAGTTAAGTGTCAAGTTCTCTATAACCGGATATTAACAAATTCCCATATGCCCATAACCGCGGGCACGGCTTTCGAAAGTCCAAGACCCTGCAGGGGTGTCCCAACTTAGCCCATCACAAGTGTCGGAGTAATCGACCACGGGTACCCCGAGGACGGCAAGACGATATTTCAAGACATCGGGGCTAGCAAAGCCCCTCAGTCCGACTGCCCAGCCGCTCCTGCCGGCTCCCCGTCCGACTGCTCTGACCAGCCGGCTGCCGACTGTGCCAACCAGCCGGCTGCCGACTG